>NW_007736763.1:13306-14635 GCF_000696425.1 Galeopterus variegatus
AAAAAGAAATTAACCTTCCTTACAATATACATCCTGGTGTGAAGACTCATGCAAAATTTAAGAACAGTTATAGAATGCTAAAAAGCACATTCATTTTCCTGCTTATCTGAGAAGTGGGATAATATTTAGAAATGTTTTAGGTTTAAAGAAAAATTGAGCAGAAAATGCAGAAAGTTCCCAGATTCCCCTTAAGTGCCACTCCAACACAGTTTCTCCTATTATTAACATCTGGCACTAGTGTGGTACATTTGTTGCAGTTGATGAGCCAATATTGATACATTATTGTGAAGTTCATGGATTACATTAAGATTCACTCTTTTTGTTGTACAGTCTGTGAGTTTTAGCAAATGCATAATTACATGTCTCCACCATTACAGTATCATACAGAATAGTTTTACTACCCTAAACATCCCCTGTGCTCCACTTAATCATCCCTCCCTCCACCTGAGCCCCTGGTAACCACTGATCGTTTTACTGTCTCCATAGTTTTGTCTCTTCCAGAATGTCATATAGTTGGAAACATACAGTACGTAGCTTGCATTGAAGTTTTTCCATGTCTCTTCCTGGCTTGGTAATTCATTTCTTTTTATCACTGAATAATATTCCATTGTATGATGTACCACAGTTTATTATTCATTCACCTACTGAAGGACATCTCGGTTGTTTACAACTTTGAGCAATTATGAATAAAGCTGCTGTAAACATCCATGTACAGGTTTTTGTGTGAAAATTACCTCTAAATTAATTTGGGTAAAAATCAAGGAGCACAGTTGCTGGATCATGCAGTAAGAGCATGCTTAGTTTTGTAAGAAATTGCCAAACTGTCTTCAAAGTAGTTGTGCCATTTTGATTTCCACCAGCAGTGAATGTGAGTTCCTGTTGGTTCACATCATCAGGGACATTTGGTGTTGGTGTTATGAATTTTAGCCATTCTGATAAGTATGTAGTGCTAAATCCAATAACAATTTCAGTAAGAGTTTCTTTGTTACTGAAATGATCAAATCTAAAATTCATATGGAAGATTAAATAAATGTTAGAGAATACTCATCCAGTATATGGGGAAGATTTTCTTATCAGCAATCAAGCCAGAGTAGAAGGTTACTACAAAAAGTTCATAGAAAGATTTGTACTGTCTTTTAATTCTATTTTTCCATGAATTTTTCAAAGTACCCTAGTATAAACCAGGGGTAACTAAAATAATGTGACAAAAACACAGAAATAGAAATGTATATAAGAATAGAGATCTCAAATACAAATTCATACATGGTGAAAACTTATTATATGACAAAAGTAATCTTAAAAATACAGGGAGAGATATTTTATTTCCAC
>NW_007736763.1:15911-27858 GCF_000696425.1 Galeopterus variegatus
AGAGAGAGTGGGCAACCTTGTCTTGTTCCTTTTCTTACAGGAAAGGCCCTCAGTTTTTCTCTACTCAGAATCATACTGGTGGTGGGCTTGCCATAAATGGCTTATATTGTGTTGAGATATTTTTCTTCTATACCTATTTTGTTGAGAGTCTTTATTATGAAGGGATGTTGAATTTTGTCAAATACTTTTTCAGCATCTATAGAGATAATAATATGACACAATAAAAAAGAAAATTACAGGCCAATATATTTGATGAAACTAGATGCAAAAATCCTCAACAAAATATTAGTAATCAGAATATAGCAACATGTTAAAAAATTTATACATTATGATCAAGTGGGATTCATCCCAGGGATGCAAAGATGGTTCAACATATGAAAGTCAATAAATGTGATAAATCACATCAACAAACTCAGGACGAAGCAAAAATCTTAAGCTATTTATGGAGAGGCAGGAAATCCTTCTGTTCCACAGAGAATAAGCAAAGATCCATTGTCTCCTGGAAAGGCCAGCCATCTCCCTGGGCAAGAGGACCCTCCTACTTGTGCTTGCAGACAAAAATAACTGCTACTGAGGGACAAATCCAGAAAAAGTTTTCTGCCCCTGGGACAGGAAGCTTGCTCGTGACAGGAACTTTCACTGCTACAAACAACAACTCTGCAGTACAGCAAGCAGATCCTTCTGAAAGCATTGATGGGAGCCTACTGCTAAATGAGCTGATATCTATGGTGAATTGAAATTAACTATAAATACAAAAAAGCACCAAGCACAATCACTGCTTAGATTGAATTAACAATGCATCATAATAACCTGAACAAAGAAGAGGTATGTCCATTTATGTGATGAAATAGTATTTACCCTAGTCTTTATGTTTTTCTATATACATTGCCCTGCATAAATAAAAATACATAAGTCCCAGAAAAAAAGCAAGAATGAACATTCATTGCCAGGGATATTTCTATTAAGAGTCACAAATAGAAGTTACCCAAATATTGAAGCTATCACTTACTTTAAAATATGTACAGTTGGCCCTCCATATCCACAGGTTCCACATCCTCAGATTCAACCAACTGGGAAGGTGGGGGGATGTGGAACCTCCAGATAAGGAGGGCCAACTGCAGTAGTTGAGGATAGGCATGATTTGGTATCCGGAAGAGGTTCTGGAACCAATACCCCATGGATATCTAGGGACAACCATGCTATAAAACACTTTAACAAATCTAATAGAAAAAGTGGTCACCATATATAAACACAGGAACAACTTTAGCAGAGGTGTGGAATGCAACAAAAATCAAACGGAAATGATAGAAATTGTTCATAATATTATACATACAGAAGTCCTTTGATGATCATCAGTAGACTGGACATAGTAAAGGGTCATTGAATGTGTGGATAGATTAATAATAGAAACTATTCTAATTGAAAGATAAAGATAAAAAGAATAGGAAAAACGCTAAACAGAATAGAAGATCCAAGAGCTAGAGGACAAATATACAAATAAGAATGGTCTAACATTGCTTCATTTAGACTCCAATTTTTTTCTCTCTTTGTTTGAAGCCTATTAAAGTTTTTTGGCTTTTTCTAACTGCTTCAGTACTTGTACATAATAAGGCTTTTGTAGTGAGTTTATAAAATGCTAAAAAATAATTGCTTGGTTCTACCATTAAGATTGATACTTAGCCTTTACAACCTCACTTACAGAAAGTTAAATCTTCACCAAGATGAATCATGCATTTGACATTTATGTTTTCAGAAATATTACTAGAAAATTGATATAATATTGATAATAATTATGACATTAAATCACATTTATATGTTTGTTCGTTCCAAATCTCTAAACGTTTTATAAACTTAGAAACTTTTTTCATTCAACTGGATAAAGGTAGTAAAGTTTCAAATTATAGAATGCCAAATGTTAGAAAAAGAATACCTATAAATTTCTGCAGGTAATGGCATTAGAAGCAGCAGTTTTTCATATTCTATCTTATTTAAGCTTCACCAAGTTGAGCACAATAAGACTGTGCCCACCTGGAGTTTACACCACAATTCTAGGACTAGATATTAGTATAATTTCTTTGGAGATAGGAAATTGAGAGACAAAGATTGTACTTTTCCCAAACTTATATAGTTAATGAATGGCAGGGCTTGGATTCAAACTCAGTTCTCAGGCTTTTTCATTAAAACAATTCCTTCATAATCTTCAAAATACCCTACCATGCCAAACTCTCCCACTCACAGAAGAGTTTAAACATCTGCTGTGTGATTTTAAATGGGCAAAATAAGTTTCCATTGTCTTCCTTGTTCTTGATTTATCTGCAAATTTTCTCTGATAACTAGAGACTAATCCCAATCATTGACACAATATATAACTGTCTTTATCACATTACCATACGATATGTAGATTTCACATATATTCCCCCCAAAATTGTGTAGCTATAATAATATAATTGCACAATTACATAATATAATTATACATTTTTTACAGTGTTTTTTTGTCACATGAATTATTCTACAAAATTGAAGCAATGATCAGTACTGAATGAATTAAATATACTGGCAAGAATTTTGTTTCCTTTGGTCTCTGAATACTGATATTTAAACATGGGTAAGAGTCTTTAGAGACTATGTTTTAAGAGAATGGCTATTCCTCCAGCAAAGGTATGATGGTACACATATTGCAGAACTTTCAAAAGCCTAGTTAATTAACAATTAAAACATACATTCTTTAAAAAATCTGTATCTTGATACATATGGGATATACTCACCATTATATTTTCACCAATATCCCTGAGTAACCTAAATCTACTTTTAGTCCAACTCCTTTTTGAGTGCAATGTGTGTATGATTCATTTCAGAGAAGTATGTTTTCTCAAAGAAAAATATTACTAATTGCTATTCTACTAATTATCTATGCAACTGTAAAAACTATCAGTTTTCCTTAAGATTAGTTTTTATATCTGGACAATGAAAAGACTGAAACATATACTCTCCAAAACTGTAAGTCTGCATTATAGTTTAATTAATATATTTTGCTTATATCATTTTGTGTTCCTTTAAATTATTACTTACATGAATTGTATGTAAATAGATATTTGCTATAAAGTAGACAAACATTTACACAATAACTAAAGTAGAAAAAAAGTCCAAACCTATTTGAAATATTTGTACATATTTTAAGATGTCAATTACATCTATACTTATAATTATATCCTCTTAAACACATATGAGCATATAGCTTGTGCATTTTTTTCACATAAATATGATTATTCTATGGTTTTTATTCTAGGATTTAATTCATTTAGCAATATCTTGGATAACTTTATTTATAAATATATATATACTTGTTTTTGTCATGTGCAATTTTTTTATTGTCTGATATAGCCTTGTTCTCATTCTACTTCTCTTTATTTGTTTTATATCTGTCAATTAGTCGTGACTGAAATTTTAAGACATTTAATTTTAAATCAAATACCCTCAAAACAATCAAAAATAACTGTTATTGTCCAATCAGCTTTCTCTTATCTTAAATGTTATTTTTGCACAATGTTTTAGTTTAACTATAAATTATATCTCCCAAATTAGTCATTACTTTGTCTAATGCTTTTTCAGGCTTACCTACATATTTACTATTGCTTTCATTACTTAACTATTGTATCTCACTTTCTTCTCTGGTTATTTCAGTAAAAGTTGATCAGTGGTCCATTTGTTGTCTCTAATAATTTTAATTTATCGTCATTCTATACTGAGTTGAATAGTGCATAGAATTCTAGATTAATAGTGGTTTCTCTGAGTATTCTAATTACTCATTGTGCTGTATTCTCACTCTATTCTTGTTCCAGAGAAGTCTGCATTGAATTTAAATGTAATTATTTTTCTATTTTTATCTCTGGCTGTTTGTAAGAATTCTTTTTCTTTAGAGTTATGTACATTCACTATGATGTAAGTGTGAATTTACATTTTTTTTCTTGTTCTCATTGTGCATTTTTAACTTCAGAATTCATGTTGTTCATCTCTTCATGATAAAGAATCTCAGCAAAGTAGGTGTAGAAGGAAAATATCTCAACACAATAAAAGCCATTTATGACAAGCCCAACACCAGTATCATTCTGAATGGGGAAAAACAGAAGGGTTTTCCCTTAAGAACAGGAACAAGACATGGATGCCCACTCTCACCACTTCTATCTAACATGGTACTGGAGGTACTAGCCAGAGCAATCGGGCAAGAGAAAGAAATAAAGGGCATCCAGATTGGAAAAGATGAAGTCAAACTATCCCTATTTGCAGATGACATGATACTATATATAGAAAAAACTAAAGACTCCATCAAAAAACTCCTAGAGCTGGTTAATAACTTCAGTAACATTGCAGGATACAAAACAAGTGCCCCCAAACCAGTTGCATTTATATACTCAAATAATGAACTAACAGAAAGAGAAATAAAGAAAATAAGCCCATTTACAATTGTCATGAAAAAAATAAAATACCTGGGGATCAAGTTAACCAAGGAGGTGAAAGACCTCTACAATGAAAACTACAAACCACTTCTGAAATAAATTAAAGAAGACATAAAAAGATGGAAAGATATTCCATGCTCTTGGATTTCAAAAATTAACAGTGTGAAAATATCTATACTACCTGAAGTGATCTACAGATTCCATGCAATCCCCATCAAAATACCAATAACATTCTTCACAGAAATGGAAAAAACAATCTTACACTTCATAAGAAACAACAAAAGACCCCTAATAGCCAAAGCAATCCTGAGCAAAAAAAATAAAGCCAGAGGCATAACACTACCTGAATTCAAATTATACTACTAAGCTATTGTAACCAAAACAGCATGGTACTGGTATCAAAAGAGACATTCAGACCAGAGGAACAGAATTGAGATCCCATAAATCACACCTCAGGCTTACAGCCATCTGATATTGGAAAAAGGCAGCAAAAATCTACACTGGGGAAAAGACTGCCTCTTCAACAAGTGGTGCTGGGAAAACTGGATATCCAAAGGCTGAAGAATGAAACTAGACATGCATCTCTCTCCATACACTAAAATCAACTCAAAATAAAAACGTACATTAAAAGATAAATTTCAGTCAATTTCCAGAATTAATCAATGTCTTTACTCCCTTATATAATGCTTATGTAATCCAAAGTTGATCCTAAATTATATTCCATTTTTTTCTATTGTCTCTTAATTAGTGGCATTAGTTGCAAAGACATATTAGGAACAATAACTAAGGTTTAATTGTAAGTTTGACTTTTCTTTCTTAAATTCCTGTTTTGCTGAGTTGGAGTATATTCTCAAGCTGTTGGGGTCTAAGAAAGTGATTTTAACTAAGGCCCTTTGTTTATTTTACCTTGCAGCTGGAATGTGCTTATTTCCAGAAAGCCCCTGAGAGTTGGTTTAGTGGTCAATCAGTTGTTTGCATCTTCAGCTTCTGTAACCCTGTGGCCTGCCTTTTTCAGAGAAGCTGCCTGCTAAATTTACAAAGTTCCCCTAACTGCACTTCCTGCTTCTGTACAGATGCTTGATTAAGCCCCCAGTTTGTGTGAGTCTGCCTGGAGAAAGGCAGAACCAAAGAAAAGCCTGCCATCCTGCTAAAGAAAAGTATAAAACCATACCTCTCCCTGCATTCAGTGTCCCAGGATTTTGGAACGTGAGTTCACCTGGGTCCTGCTAGTGTACTAAACTTCCTGACTTTCCAACCTTCCGAGTGTCAAACTTCCTGGCTCTTCAACCTTCCTAATGTCTGAAGTTTTCCTTGCCGAGTTCTTTCCATAACAAAGCCATATCTACAGAATGGGAGAAAATATTTGCAACCAATACAAAATTGTATCTAAATAATATAAAGAAGTTCTGCAAATCAATTAAGACAGGTAACCCAAAAGGAAAGTGGGCAAAAGTATCGAATAAATATTTCACGACTAAAGAAAAGGTAATAAACATATAAAATTGGCATAATTGCAAGGAAATAGAAATTTAACACCATGCAGATTGATAATAGTTAAAAACTCTGAGGATATCAAATGTTGCAAAGAATGTGGAGCAAGCTCATTCTTATACATTGCTGGCAGACATACTGGCATAAACCAATCTAGAAGATAAATTGGCATTTTTTTTTTGGTCATAACTTTGACACAATTTTTTTTTTTTGATGTGCAGCAAACTACATCTACCAATATACTATTGTCAGCATTACTACAAAGAACAAACACTCCTTTGGCAAGAGAATGAGGAAATTGATATATTTATAAAATAAAATATTTTAGAGCTTTGAAATATATGCTTTA
Organism: Galeopterus variegatus; assembly: GCF_000696425.1. Lineage (NCBI taxonomy): Eukaryota > Metazoa > Chordata > Mammalia > Dermoptera > Cynocephalidae > Galeopterus > Galeopterus variegatus. The sequence goes on from NW_007736763.1 coordinate 22,206, forward strand.
TAATACATACAACAACATAATTGTTTTTTGGTTCAAATGTCAAAATAGAACATATATTATCACATAATATTATATCATTTAAATCACCAAAATTATCACAACTTCTATGTAAAAGTTTTCCATACACATATGTATCTAAACTATGCATAACATTTGGTTATGTTCAAATTGCAGATACTGATGACCTCTTGATTGTCAGTAAGTAGAATCCATGAAGGGCAAACAGAAGCTTCAATGGTGTTGGTGATATTCTATTTTCTATGTTGTGTAGCTGAATCACAAATAATGGTTCTAGAACCATGTTTTATCGTTACATATTGTTGCTTATTTTTTGGCTTTCATTCAGCATCACAAACATAAATTTTTAAGTTAGAGTTAAAGAAGGAATAAAAAGAATCCAGAATTTGTGTGCATGTGTGTTTCTCACTTTAACTTAATCTCTAAAATTCTGAGAAACGTGATTTCACTTAATAGTGAAAAGAAATTGGCAATATCTTTTTCCCTTCCTCCCCACCCCCTTTCCCATTGCCTTATTCCCAGTTCTGGAGAGGAAAGCACAGAGAATGGTGATTAGATAACATGCAGAAAAATCAAGGTCATCCTTTGAATGGCAGTATGATAAAAGATTAGAGAACAGGTTTTCGGTTCATAATCCTGGCTCCACCACTTGTTAACTTTATGGTGCTGGTCAAATAACTTAACTTTTCTGTACCTTGGTTTCCCCATTTGTAAATTGGAATTAATAATAGTAAATATCTTCTGGTATTTTTATGAGAATTAAATGACATATACAAAACATGTATAACACAGTCTGACATACAGTATGTGCTATGTCGCTGTTTGCAATTAATAAATATCACCATGGAAGCGACAACAGCGAGGAGACTCCCATGCCTACGCTGATCTGTGCTCATCCACCTGGCCCTCCACTGGTGCACCATCCCATGGGGGAAATGAAATGACAAGCTGATGCTTTCCTTGGTTTAATTTATTTTTTTTTCTTTATTTACACTATGATCTTAAGTGGGAAAATCCTAAGTCCAGCCCAGTATAAGTTGGGGACTGTCTGCTGTGTGGCCAGCATTAAATGTATTTTCTACTAAACAATATTTTAAACTTACTTTGGGTTTATCAGGATGTAACCCCATCATAAGTGGAGGAGCTTCTGTAATTGTAACCGTGTATGGAGGTTTTTCATACACGTCCCTCACCAGACATAATGTAGTCCTTTGTGTTCCAGTTGCAAAAATTTTTCTTATGGATGAGTGTTGAATACCGTAAAATGATTGTTTCCTCTGAATCTATTGAATCTATTGTATGAGTTTTCTTCTATATCCTGTTATGACGGTACATTACATTTATTAACTTTTGAAAGTTATACCCAGCTTATGTTGAGATAAATCAAACTTTCATTATATAATCTATTTAAATAATGCTTAATTCAATTTGCTAATATTTTGTAGAGTATGTCTTATATCCATATTCATGTTCTATTTTATTTTCTGAAAGAATGTATGCAAAATCTATATTATTTCTTAATTAAATGTTTGTTAGAATTCACTGGAGAAGGCAACTGGGTCTGGGTTGGGTTTTTGGGGGGCGTGTGTGTGTGTGTGTGTGTGTGTGTGCGTGCGCGCGCGCGTGTGTGCAGGGTTTTAATTAAGATATCAAATTCTTTAGTAATTATAGGAGACACGCGCGCGCGCGCGTGTGTGCAGGGTTTTAATTAAGATATCAAATTCTTTAGTAATTATAGGAGAATTCAGATTTTCTGACTATTTTATATCAGTTTTGGTAATTTGTGTCTCTTAGGATATTGGTCAATTTCATTTGAAGTGTGAAATTGATCGGTTTTAAAATTGAGGTCCCAGCTATCATTCTGAATTTGTTTCTCCTTTCACCTCTGTAAGTTTCAGCTTCATGTTATTTTGGAGCTCAGTGTTTTAGTATGGGCACTTTTAAGATTCTCAAGTCTTCCTGATGGATCAAATGTTTTTCTCATTTTTTAATGTTCTTCTTCATCTGTAGTAATTTTCTTTTCTCTTAAGTCTACCTTATTACATATTAATATAGATAATTTTGCTCTTTTTGTTGATACTTTCATAGTATATCTTTACTTCATTTTACTTTCAATTGAGTTTCTTGTAAACAGCATAGAGTAGTGTATTTTTTTCTACTCTGGCAATCTCTGTCGTTTGTGCGTTTAGATCATTGACATTTAAGATAATTGTTGATATGTTAGAGCCAGTTAACTATCTTTTTATTGTTTTTTTCCCTCTGTTTCTTATTCTCACTCTTTGTTTCTGTTTCCCTGTGGATTACTTTTTCAACATTCCATATTGATTTATTTATGGTGTTTTGTGTGTATCTCTTTGTATACTTTTCATATAGGTTGTTCTGGTAATTACAGCATACATAGGCAACTTGCGTCTACTGTTGTCAACATTTAACCACTTTGAGTCAAGAGAGATTTACTTCCATTTACGTCTCTTTATCCATTTTAAGTATCATTGTGAATATCAGATGACCTTGTAATTTTTATTTCAATCATCAAAGTTCACTCTTTATGATATACAGTTATATGGGTGCTGTGGACTGATTGAATTGTGTCCCTCAAAGTCCATATATTAGAAGCTCAACTCTACTCTAACTGTTGAGGGTTGTCAGTTAATAGGGATATCCTATTATGGTAATAGAAAGGTGGGGTCTTGAAAAGCTGATTAGATTGTAGGACCATGCCATAATGAATGGACTAATAATGGTGTTCAAGAGTGTGGTTCTGGGGGCTTTAAAAGGAGAGCAGGTGAGAGTCTCCCTTCTATACTCCACCATTTTCAGCCATTTGAGACCCCTGAATTGCTGTAAAGCCACCACCAAAGACCCTCTCCAGATGTGTTCCCTGGGCTTTGGACTTCCTAGCCTCTGAAACTGTAAGCAATAAATTTTGTTTTCTTACAAATTACCAGTTCTGTGCATTTTGTTATAAGCAACAGAAATGGAGTAAAACAATGGGTTATGAGAAATGCATAGAATCATGTATCTAGCACTCCAGTACCATATAGCACAGTTCCAGCACATTAAAAATTTGCCTTTGTTTCCTTTGTAGTAAAACACCACCCATCATCAAAATCTCTGCAAACCCTGATTTGTTTTCCATCTTTCTAGTCTTGCCTTTTCCAGAATGCCATATGACTGGAATGATTCAATATAACACCTTTTGGTCTGGTTCTTACACTTAGTAAAATACATTTAAGATTTCCTCCTACTGATGCATAAGTCAGTAGCTTACTCCTTTTCTATGAGTGAATAGAATTCCATTGTATTGTTGTATCACAGTTCATTGATTCCCTATTAAAGAAAATCATAGTTGCTTCTAATTTTAGCAACTATTGACGAATCTATAAACATTTTCATGCAGGTGTTTGTGTGAATAGTTTTCAATTTCCTTAAATACCCAAGCGTGGAATTGTTGAGTCATATGTTTAACTTTATAAGAAACTGCCAAAATGTCTTCCAACTGTCTGTATCATTTTGCAGTCCCAGCAGCAATGAATGAAAGGTCTTGTTGCTCCACATCTTGGCCAGCATTTGACACTGTCTTTTGGATTTTTACTTTTCTAATGAGTGTGTTAAAGAATGTCATTTGGTTTTAATTTGCATTTCCCTAATAACAGATGGTGAGCATTTTTTTTTTTTTTCATGTGTGTTTGCCTCCCATAAATCTTCTTTGGTGAAGTGTCTATTAAGATATTTTGTCCATTTTTACTTGGGTTGTTTTCTTATTGTTGAGATTTAAGAGTTCTTTATATATTATGGATAAAATCCTTTATCAGATATGTGACTAGCAATCTCCCAGTCCATTGCTTGTCTTTTTATTCTTTTAATAGTGTCTTTCTCAGAATAAACTTTTTACAATTTTAATAAAATTAAACTTTTTTCTCTCATTCATCAAATATTTTGCATTGTATTGAAAAGCACATCACACTTAAAGTCATGTAGATTTTTTTTTCTTTTTTTGTCTTTTTCATGACCGGTAAGGGGATTGCAACTCTTGGTGTGGTGTCGCCCACACCATGCTCAGCCAGTGAGTGCACCGGCCATTCCTATATAGGATCCGAACCCGCGGTGGGAACGTCGCTGTGCTCCCAGAGCTGTACTCTCCCCAGTGTGCCACAGGGTCGACCCATGTAGATTTTTTTCTAATATTCTTCCAGATGCTTCAAATATTTACATTTTTCATTCAGAATTACATTTACATTTTACTTTTACAGCATAATCTATTTTAAGTTAATTTTTGTTCAAGACATGAGATATATGCCATCATTTAAATTTTTTGTGTATGAAATTCCAGTTGTTCCCACATCAGTTTTTGCAGGTACTATCTTTTTTCTTTTAATTGCCATTGCCACTTCGTTAAAAAGCAGTTGACTATATTAGTGTGGCTCTTCTTCTGGGATCTTTATTCTGTTTCAATATCATTAAGTTTTGATTACTGTTGCTTTACAAAAAGTCTTGAAATTGTATAACGTGAATTCCAACTGTGTTCATTTTCTCTAGGAGTTATTTATTCTAGAGCTTTTGTCTTTCCATATAAGTTTTAGAGCCAGATTTCTAATATATACAAAAAAATTAGCTTGCTGGAATTTTGATGGGGATTATAATGTATCAATAGATCAGAGCAAAGAGAAATGACATCTTAGCTACATTGATTCTTCGCAAACATGGGCATAGAAAAGTACTTATTGCCACTTATTTAAATATTTTGTGATTTAGGTTTCTGCATAAAGATCTTTCATATATTTTTAGATTTATGCATAAGAACTTCATATTTTGATTTTATAGATTTCTAGTTTTAAATTGTTATGGTCAGAAAAGGCTTTAAATAATTTATTTTAATTTTATTTGCTGGCTTAGAAAATGGTTCCTCATGATGATTATTCCATGTGCACATGAAATAATGTGTATTCTGTTGTTTCTTCGGTGGAATGTTATGTAAAAGTCCATTGTGATAACGGCTGTTTAGGTCATCTATATTCTTATTACTTTTGTGCTTACTTGTTTTGTTAGTTACTCTTTTACTTTGTAAGTTGCATATACATCTAGGATTGGTACATTTTCTTGAAGAATTGGCTAATTGATTGTTAATTAATGCCCTCTTCTCTCCAATAATCTTTCTTGTTCTGAAGCTTAAGATTGTTGGGTCCGGCCGCCTGCAGACCCAAACAGCCCTAGCCTCATTATCAGTCTCTCCCTTGTTGGGTGAGCAAATTGCCCGGATTCCTCTTTCCCTCCGGTCCCCATTGGGAGGAGACAGGGGGAGAGAGCCATGAAGAGAGGTGAGCACAGCTGCCAGCCCCAACCAGCCCATTAAAGGACACTCAGACGCGGCGGGGGTTCTGTCGAGCAGTTCCGTTTATTATTACACAAGCACTTGCTTTTTTTTTTTTTTTTTTGTCCTTTTTGAGACTGGCCGCACTGCGCTCAGCCAGTGAGCGCTGTGAGTGCACCAGTCATCCCTATATAGGATCCGAACCCATGGCGGGAGCGCTGCCGTGCTCCCAGCGCCGCACCCTCCTGAGTGTGCCATGGGCTCGGCCCCAAGCACTTGCTTTTAAAGGCAAATGGGGAAGGGAGGTTTTTACATCCTCCAATC
>NW_007736763.1:28771-29973 GCF_000696425.1 Galeopterus variegatus
AGGCAAGGTTCCCGCAGACATTCCCACCCTACTTCTTCCTGGCACCATCTTAGGCTGCCACATTCCTTGTGGGCCCATAATGGCACCGCTTGTAATGTCACTTAAGGTGGCATTAGTTTTTAAGGCCCGACATAAGATAATCTTTATCTTAATGTAGCTACTGCAATGTTCTTTTGTTTAGTGTTTGTATTGTATAACTTTCACCATTCTTTTGCTTTTAACATATATGTATCTTTAAATTTTAAGTGGATTTCTTGTAGATAGTACATAATTCAGTCTTGCTTCACAAATACATGAAGAAAAGCCATGTGAGGGCACAGCGAGAAGGAGGCTGTCTACAAGCCAGGAAGAGAGACCTCACCAGAAACCAACTATGCTGGATCTTGATCTGGAACTTCTAGCCTCCAGAACTATTATAAAATAAATTTCTGATGTTTAAATCACCGAGTTTGATAGTTTGTTACAGCAGCCCTAGTAAACTAAGACACACAGTATTTTATTTAACTTCCATCTATTTCATCCTGATGCTCCTAATATTTTTTAGTAGATTTCTGACATATCATGAAATTTCTTTTTGGAAAATATGCTATATAATATCTTGTAGCCTAGATCTGCTGGCAATAAATTTTCCCAAGACTAGTTGTCTGGGAAATTCTTTATTTCTTCTTCACCTTTGAAGAATATTTTTGCTAGGTATAGAATTCTGTTTTTTTTTTTTTCTGCACTTTAAATATAACACTGTTCTCTCTTCTTGATAATAGTTTCTAACAAGATATCTGATGTAATTCTTATATTTATTCCTCTATATAGAGGGATATATTTCCTGCATCTATCCTCAAAACTTTTCTCTTTGTCTTTCCTTTTCAGCAGTCTGAATAATATTTCCACATGTGGGGTTTTTTTTCTTTCAAATTTTGATTGGTGTTCCTTGAGTTTCTTGAAAACATGGTATGGTGTCTGTCACCAATTTAGGAAAATTCTTCATCATTGTTTCCTTAAATATTTCATCTTATTGTTTCTCATTTTCTTCTTTTTCTGGAATTCTATTACACATGTTACATACCCTTTGTTACTGTCTCAAGACAATAGATGCTCAATTTTGTTCTATGTTTTTGTGTTTCTTATTTTTTACTTTTTTCTTTGTGTTTCCATTTTGGCAATTTTTATTAACCTCTGCTTAAGGTCACTGATTCTTTTCTTGG
>NW_007736763.1:31576-52818 GCF_000696425.1 Galeopterus variegatus
ACTTTTGATGCCATTTTCCTTGAATATTAAGCCATTTTTCCTATTTTTTCCATGGGAGAGAGAAAGGAGATGGGTCATGGCCAGCAGCATGAGGAATATTTTTAGGATTCTCCCTGGGTCGCTGATGGGATTCTACAGGAAATCCTGAGAGAAGGTGAAAAAATTCCCATGTCTGAAGCCCCATTGGCATTACAATCTCTTGTTAATCCACACTTGGCATTCAGCATATTGTTAAAAAATGTCTAAATCTTCTAATTGGTTTATATGACATTCGGCAATATTTATCACATGTCAGCAAATGCTTGAGTTTTGTTTCTATTTGCATGTTCCTGTCTTTCTCTAGATTTCAGGTTAGTTGTTTGCTTAAATTTTTTTTGTCTTTTTTCGTGTCTGGCAACGGATCACAACCCTCAGTGTCGCGCCCGTACCGGACCGGGACCGGCGTCGGGATCACAACCCTCGGTGCTGCGTCCGCACCTCGCTCAGTCAGTGAGTGGGAACCGGTCTGTATGTGGGATCCGAACCCTTGGCGGGAGCGCCACCACGCCTCCAAGTGGCACACTGTAGCAGTGCGCCACCGGGCCGGCCCCGTTGCTTAAAATTTTAGTTCTCTGATGGGTTCAAGAAAAGTTATTACTATGAAATCTGTCCATCTTTTTGGTACATGCAGTTGTGATGGTAATCCCATCTCTCTACATGTCTGAGCTAAGATCTGAATACCACAATAGCTTATTTAACATTTTTTTTATTTTCTAGTTACATCCTTTATATCATTCTTTCCCTGTGTCCATTAAGTATTTTTTATGTTGGTTATGGGACTACTTTTATACTTCCTGGCATGCCTAGTAATTTTTATTGGACACTGCACGTTATGATGATATTACTTTTTTGAATGACAGAATTTTTTGTTTTCCTTTGAAATATGCTTACATTTGTTCTGTCCTGCAACTAAATTCAGATCAAATATTCACGAGATTCTCGATGCAGATTCTGCAGTTCTTTTTCTACACAGTTCCCTTCTTTCTTAGACTCTGTTTCTCAATTTTTCAATTATCTCAGCCTTACCAAATTCTAATCTCCATCTCCAAAGTAAACAAGAAGTACAGGTTCTGTTAGTGTTTTCTCTCTGCAAAGTGATCCCAAAACTTCCTCAAGAAAGAAAGGTGAAGTGATTAAAAAACTCACTCCAATGTTTCCTCTCTCCAAGGGATCACAGTCCTGCATTGACCAATTTCCAAGTCTGAAAGCATTTTGCGTATTTTATTCAGATTTATAGCTATTTATGGTAGGAGATTAAGTTTGATCTTTGTTGCTCTGTCTTAGCTGGAAGCAGAAGTACAAAAACATTTGGAAAAATATGATGTTTAATATTTTATCTCTCCCTCTCACCCTATGTCTTTGGTGTCTGTGATCTAGAATCTGGTAAAAGACTGAATTTAATTTTCTCTAAGTTTATATTTAGTTTATTTTTTAATCTATTATCATTTTACTTTATCTTGCAAAGAGTACAATTAGATCTAGGTGTTTTGTGACCTGAATAAGTACAGAAGTACTTGTCTATAATCTAGTAAAATGAGTGTTAGGACTTGTCATTTTAGGAACTCTGGAGGAAAAAAAAGTAAATTCTAAATATCAGCATAGTGTGTTTACTTAATTTCATGAAAAATTATTATACTCAGTGTTTATAAACCTTCTAAAAAGATATAACCTTAATTTTTGACTAGTTTATTGGTTCCATAATTCAAAAATCTTGAAGACTGGTATACTGTAATTTTCCACAGCAGTTTGTATTAAAATAGCAACACTTTTTAAAGGGTCTAAATGTTGATATTTGTGACTCTTATATCTCAAATGGCACTCAGTGGATCATACCCATTTGAAGATAAAGTAAGTTTCTTCAATTATTTTGGGCTTTAATAAGATAATTCCAAATCGGGAAATAAAAAAACAAGTCTAAGGCATTTCTTGTAGTAATTATACTTATTATTTATATTTTATCATAACTCGAGATACATTTAAAATTAAAAAAATAATGTTTATTTTAAATCAATCTCAGTTTTCTAAAAATATGCTATAGTGAATAAGCAAAGGAAGATATACAGGCTACGTATTTGTGAAAAATAACATTGTTTTATTCTCAATTTTCTTGGCTAAGAGAATTGCTAACAAACCACAGGTGTGCTTTGCATGTGTTAATGAAAAGTGTGTGGGCTCTGTTTATAACTTGACTTTTAAATGCTTAGTGCATCCACTCAAGCTTGCCAATATCTAATTGCTGTATGTTTAGGCACATTATTATTATGCTTCATTCTACAGACCTCAGATCAGAACTGGCACATGATATACACATATTTTACAGTTCTCAGAAGGTCTATGATGTTTGAAGAATATTCAGAGAGAGGGCCAGGAAAGCACATGAGCACCCCTGATGGGAATAGCAAATTAGCTACAGGAATGTTTTCTCTTAATGGAGCTTTGGTGATAGCCTTACATTGTGTTGTACAGATTTCAGTTTGGGAAAATGTGTAAGTTGATTAATAGTATTAACAATGATATTATCGATGTACCAACTTTCAGTCTGAAGATGTCTCACAAAAAATAATCACTGGCTTCTGTTCATAAAATACTAAAACACTAGTAACAGCCTAAAGAGCCAAGTGTTGAATCAATTGCCATATTAGTTGTAAATACCTCCTGTTGAGACATCTTTGTATTTTGGCCAACTCAGTCACAAACAGACGAAGAATTAATGTCAGGATTATCAATTAAACTAGAAAATAAGTTAGGCCTCAAAAATATAAAGTGTATTTTAAAAAGTTTGTGGAAAATAGAATTAAAATATTATATGAATCTTGCCATGAATATTTTTGAAGTACCCTTATATCTATCTATTGCTTTCCAAACAAGAATGTAACCAATGTATGGTTTGTCTTGGGAGTAAACAAACATCTAGGGTTTTATATTTCTAGGATAGCCTTTGCTCAAATATCATTAGTTGTATGGTAAGGCTATGAATATTTTCTAAAAATTGAAGTACCCTTATATCTATCTATTGCTTTCCAAACAAGAATGTAACCAATGTATGGTTTGTCTTGGGAGTAAACAAACATCTAGGGTTTTATATTTCTAGGATAGCCTTTGCTCAAATATCATTAGTTGTATGGTAAGGCTATGAATATTTTCTAAAAAACAAGCTGTACTTAGCAACATTGTTTCCTATAATCTGTCACGGAAATCAAAACAAATTTTGGTAAAAGTGATGAATGAAAGGAAAAAAGTATCTTATATCTGAAATGTAGACCAAAATCCTGATTTTTCCAGAGAACAAGCTGTACTTAGCAACATTGTTTCCTATAATCTGTCACGGAAATCAAAACAAATTTTGCTAAAAGTGATGAATGATAGGAAAAAAGTATCTTATATCTGAAATGTAGACCAAAATCCTGATTTTTCCAGAATCACTGTGACAAGAATAGAGTTTATCTTTCTAGGCTGTAGAGAAAAAGTAATACACACTTCAAGTGGTTGTTATGTGAGTAAAATTAAATGTGAACGTGCACTTTAAAATATCTAGCACAGAACCTGGTAAACGAGATATACTTAATAAGTGTTTGTTAATTAATAATTTATACTAATAAATATAAAATATGTTTGGCCATCTGTAATTTCCTAGACAACGATATGTATAATATATAAATATAAGATTATTCTTGACCTCAAGGAGCTCATAAACATATATGTGTTTGTGAAGGAAACTGTATTTAATGCAATATTTAATGAATTCTACTTATTTTCACTATGAACTAATATGGAATGACAAACATTCTGTCCAAAGTAGTAGCCCTATTAGAAATAATCCAAATATTTTTAATACGTTTGTGGAAAGTAATCACCCTACCTTCAAACAAAAAGTATCATCAAACTACGCTTTACAACCTATTAAGAAAAGTAAAACTTATATATAGCAAATTTTCATTTCAATGATCTTGTAATTCCCTTCCCCCTCTATGGTATCATGTTTATAAATCTGTTGTCTCAAATCTATATTTCCTTCATAACCAAGAAAAAATATGAAAAAAAAATCTATATTTCCATTTACTCTGTCTCTTTTGTTCTCCAGACAACAAAATTTTTCTGACTATCAAATGCAATTCTGCATCTTTTTTGTGATAAAGATGGATTATATATCTAGAATAATTGGCTTTGTGTCTAAATCAAATAAACTGAGAATCACTCTAAGTTCTGAAAATTATTTGTGGAGTATTTTATAATAGACCAAATGTTTATGGTGTTTTTACCTAAATTATAGAAATACAGGTAGACAAATAAAATAAAGATCAAATTGACAATAAATGTGGTTTGTATTTCTTAAAATAAGCATAATAGGTCAAAGTATAAAATTCATTAGACAGTACAAAAATCTTGAAGTAAGATATATGTATGTATAAGACATATATACTTATATAGATAGGTTTAAGATAAATTTTGAGATATATATACATACACATATACCCATGTCTTACTAGGAAAGTAAAGATGCAAAGCCTTAATGCTATTTATTAGAGATTTTTATCTGGAACTGCCTTGACAAATACAAGAAATATGCTTATGGCCTATTGAGAAAAATATAGCATATTCCTCTAAAATTATGTAATATTATTTTTATAACAGAAGTACAAAGTCATGAGAATATGAATTTATTCTAGAAATGTTTATTCTCTTCCAGTAGCTAAGTTTCATGTAAACTAGAGAGCAAACAATTAAGCTTGTGCATTTGCATAAAATTTGGGTTGAGTGGATTTTAGTGGTTGTAAAATGCAGTAAATATAAGTGTTAAGAAACACTTAAATATAATGTATTCATAATCTACTACGGTGTGGTGGTCTATAAGCAAGATATTCTCCAGAATGTTTAGTATGTGAGGTTTATAACACCACATACTTGGATTCAAATTCTGGTCCCATGACTTATTAACTATTTAACCCTACCTAAGTTTAAAAATATTATGAATGTACATCGTCATCTGAAATAAAGGTTCATACTTAACTTGAATACAGTTTTGATAGTTAAGTGGTAGGTTGTGTAGTGTTTTAACAACTATCCAACAGAACAACTAGAAAGCTTCAAGTATATGCAGACACATACACACACAATGATATATATTCCAAGGTACCGATGAACTATTAAGGCAAGAAAGAATTACGGGACCATGATCTAGGAAAAGAGAGAATCTCAGAGAGGTGAACAGAGATTTTGAGGCTGCTTTTGCCTGAAGTCACTTGCCTCCTCCAACATCACTGCTGAGAGTCTAGAAAACAAAATAGAGTTTTTAAGAAACTCACATGATTGGAAAGATAAGTGTTGGAAATCTGGGCTGGCAGAGCACCCAGGGCCTTGATAATCCACCGAATTTTGAGTTGGGACCCCAAAATCTTACACTGTTATGGGAAGAATAAGCTGGAAATAATATCAGCTCATAAGAAGCTGAAGCCCATTTTAGAATCATCTCAATCTGTTTGGATTAAGGTGATTTTAGATTGTGTTTGAACCTAGCCTGACCACTTTGAAGGAGTGAGAGGAAATTCTCTTTCATCAAGAAACTATAAAGTAAAAAGGTTTTATTTATCACAAAAGTTTCTCATATAGGATATATAGGAGAAAATTCATCATAATCAACTGGGAGTCACCACAGAGATGCAACAATGATTCAACATATGCAAGTTAATAAATGTGAAGCACCACATTAACAAAATCAAGAACAAAAACCATATGATTATCTCAGTAGAAGCAGAAAAAGCTTCTGACAAAATTTAACATCTCTTCATGAAAAAAATATTAGGTATAAAAGGAATGTATATCAACACAATAAAATCCATATATAACAAAGCCAATATCATCCTGAATGGGGAAAAGCTGAAAGCTTTTTTTTTTTTTAAGAACAGGAAAAAGACAAGGATGCCCACGCTCACCAGTCCTATTTAACATAGTATTGGAATTATAGCCAGAACAATATGGCAAAAGAAAGAAACAAAGTGCATCCAAATTGGAAAAGATGAAGTCAAATTTTTCATCTCCACAGATGACATGATTATATGTATGGGAAAACACTCTACCAAAACCTCTTAGAGCTTAGAAATGAATTCAGTACAGTTGCAGGATACAGTATCGATGTACAAAAAATAGTAGCATTTTTATACTCCAACAACAAAATAGCAGAAAAAAAGAAATCGAGAAAGCAAACCCATTTACAACAGCTACCAAATAAATAAATAAAATATCTACAAATAAATTTAACCAAGGAGGTGAAAGATCTCTACAATGAGAACTACAAGTCACTGCTGGAAAAAAAAAAATAAAGAAGGCAAAAATAGATAAAAGACATTCCATGCTCATGGATTGGAAGCATTAGCCATTGTGAAAATGTCCATAATACCTAACGTGATCTACAAATTCAATACAATCTTCATCAAAATACCGTTCACATTCTCCACAAAAATAGAAAGAACAATCTTAGCATTCATATGGAACAACAAAAGCAGGAATAGCTAAATCAATCCTGAGCAATAAAGAAATAAATAAAGGCAGAGGCAACACATTACCTGACTTCAAATTATACTACAAAGCTATAGTAACCAAAACAGCAGGAACTGGCATCAATCAACTGAACTTTGATAAAGGTACCAAGAACATACATTGGGGAAAGGACTGCCTCTTCAACAAATGGTGCTGGATAAACTAGATATTCACATCTGGAAGAATGAAACTAGACCTGTACCTCTCACCACATACTGAAATCAACTCAAAATGGATTAAAGACTTAAATAGTAGACCTGAAACTATAAAAACACCCAGAGGAAAATAGAAGGGAAACACTTCAGGAAGTAGATATGGGCAAAGACTTTATGAATAAGACCACAAAAGCACAGACAACAACAACAAATGAACAAATGGGATTATATCAAACTAAAAAGCTTCAGCACAGCAAAGGAAATAATAAACAGAATGAAAAGACAACCTACAAGGCAAGACATAATATCTGTGACTTATACATCTAAATAGGGATTGATGTAGAGAATATTCAAGGAACTCAAACAACTCAAGAGTGAAAACAAGTAACTCAATTAAAAAATGGGCAAGGGAACTGAATAGACATTTTTCAAAAGAAGACATACAAATAGTCAATAGATATACGAAAAAATGTTCAACATCACTAATCATCAAGAAAATGCAAATTAAAACCACGTTGAGATATCATCTCACCCTAGTTAGACTGGCTATTATCAAAAAGACAGAGAATAACAAATGCTGGTGAGGATGCAGATAATGGGGAATCCTTCTACACTGTTGGTGTGACTGTAAATTATTACAGCCTTTATGAAAAACAATACAAAGTTTTCCAAACAACTGCAGATACAACTGCTGTATTATCCAGTAATGCCACTACTGGATATATACCCAAAGGAATGGAAATCATCATGTGAAAGGGATATCTGCACTCCCATGTTTATCACAGCTCTATTAACAGTAACTAAGACAGGGAACCAACTTAAATGCCCATCAACAAAAGAATGGATAAGGAAACAATGGTATATAATCACAATGGAATACTACTCAGCCATAAAAAAAAGAATGAAATTCTGCCATTCACAGCAGCATAGATGAGCTTGGAGAAAATTACATTAAGTGAAGTAAGCCAGGCACAAGAAGAAATACCACATGTCCTTGCTCATAGGTGGAAGCTAAAAAAATAAATAAAGGTAAGAAAATGAAAGGAAGGAAGGAAGAAAAGAAGAAGGGAGGGAGGGAGGGAGAGGAGAAAAAAAGAAAAACAGCAATCACAATAGTATATTGAACTTTCAAAAGAAGAGAGCAGAACTGTGGTTATTAGAGGTGGGAAAGTTGGGAAGGGGGTAAGTGAGAAATTGGTTAAGGATCACAAAGAATCATTACATTTTGTAACGAAAAGTATACCAGTAATTATCCTGATTTGATCATTACATATTGTGCATGTGTGTTGATATTCAACTCTGTTCCCCACAAATATGTATAACCAATTATATTTTGATTAAAAAGTAATTAATTATGCAAAGAAACAAGACAATATAACAAAAAGAAAAACAAACAAACAAGGGGAATAGAAGGTTAACAGAATCAGAAACAGAGGGGACTCAGGAAAAAGGGTTATCATAATTGGACTTTAAAATAGCTGTGGTTTTTTGTAATACTAAAAACAGCCTAGAAATGAGTGGCAATATTTTCAGAGAACTAAGGTATATTTTTACATACAGCAATTTTAAAAGTGAAATGTATTATAACACAATGGATAGGTTTAAAAACAGCTTTAAAAAGATTTAATGAAAAGAAGAAATGATCACCATATCTGCAGGTGAAATTTTATATGTTAAAAATTGAAAATGATATCCACAGAGATAATTAGAATTAAAAAGTAAATTTAGTAAGCTAGCTATATAAATTTGATTTAAGAATTAAAAAGTAAATTTAGTAAGCTAGCTATATAAATTCAATTTTAAAAAATACAGAATCAAGTGTATTTCTGTATCCTAGAGGAAATATATATTGAAAGAATATATACCATTTAAATATCAACTAAAAATACCAAATATCGAAGAATACACCAAGACTTATTCACAGAAAACTGTATAACATTAGTAACAAAAGTTTAAAGAAACTGATAGAGGGATAGACTAAATTCATAGATGAAAAGTCAGAAAAAATTAATGATGTCATTTTTTTTCAAATTATTTCGTAGTTTGAATGCAATCTGAATTGAAATTTCAAAAAATTATTTTTCTGGCAATCCGCAAGGCAATTTTAAAATTTATGCAAGGAAGTAAAATACTAAGAATAGCAAAGAAAATATTGAAGAAGGATCATAAGAAGAAAGAAGGGAAAGAAGAAAAGGAGAGGGGACTTGTTACACTGGATAACAAATTGTATTGTAACATTACAGTAATGGGGACAGTGAAGCCTTGACTCAGGAAAAGATATGTACAATAACAATAGTCAATAAAAAATCTAAAAGGGTGCCAGGAGACAGCGCGATCCTGAGAAGTGTGCGCTGTGATACCAGAGTACTAATTGCATTTACAAGAGCAACAAAAAATGAATAATTCTTTCAACAACAATCCTACAATGACAAAAAAGCAACAACAGGTTCGAGGTTTTAGGGCCGACACAAAAGAACACTCCTGAGAGTGCCCAAGCCCTGCTGCGGGTACAAGCGAGCAGCCCAGACAACAAAGGCCAAGTAAGCCAGCNAGAAACTGATAGAGGGATAGACTAAATTCATAGATGAAAAGTCAGAAAAAATTAATGATGTTTTTTTTTTTCAAATTATTTTGTAGTTTGAATGCAATCTGAATTGAAATTTCAAAAAATTATTTTTCTGGCAATCAGCAAGGCAATTTTAAAATTTATGCAAGGAAGTAAAATACTAAGAATAGCAAAGAAAATATTGAAGAAGGAACATAAGAAGAAAGAAGGGAAAGAAGAAAAGGAGAGGGGACTTGTTACACTGGACAACAAATTGTATTGTAACATTACAGTAATGGGGACAGTGAAGCCTTGACTCAGGAAAAGATATGTACAATAACAATACTCAATAAAAAATCTAAAAGGATACATGTGCAATCTCAAGATTTTATTTATGACACAGATGGACCTTCATAGCAGTATCTAAATAAAGCCATGTAAAGTTTTATACATTTAAATGTTGAGTCAATTGCAATATTGTTATGAAAAAAATTAAAAAGGAATTAGACTTCTATTTTATATCATACACAAGATTACTTATAGGTGAATTTTATATTTTATTGTTTAACAAAAATAAATAAATAAATAACCTCCGAGAAACAGTTGGAGACATCTCATGGCCCTGGGTTCTGTGGTAAGTAAATTTTGTGTTTGTTTTGTGTATTTAACAAGCAAGGGAAAAAATTGCTACCACAAAAAATGAAAATATTGGTGCTCTTTTAAAGTTAAAATTTAGCACTACTGAAAAGGAAAAAAATATATATATATATGCATATGCATACATTTATATGTAGATGAAGTTAGTTATAGTCAAGCCAACATTACAGAATAGTAGGTTCATATCTAGAATACTTCTTATACATCACTAAGAAAGAACCATGTAATCTCACTTAAAAATGGTGAGAGACTTGAACAGGTATTTTATAAATGGGTTATTTCAAGGCCTATAAAAACATATGAAAGGTGATCAGCCTTGTTAGTAGTGAGGGAAATGCAAAGTAAAACTACAATTAGATAAATTTACTGTTGTAGATGATTTCTAAAGTTGATTGTAATTATTCCCATTTCTTTATTCATGTCCCTTTACAATGTAATTTTAAAGTACCCCATCAAAAACTGAAGTCCATTTCCTCAGACTTGAACCTGGGCTGGTCTTGTTATTTGCTCTGGCTGGTAAAATGGATCAGAAGTGATGGTTTACCAGTTTAGAGCTTAGGCCTCAATAGAATTTGCATGCTTTCACTATCTTTCAGAATCCTGTAGAATTGCTGTATGTAAAATCCAGTCTACTCTACTGCACAATGCGAGACCATATGTAACTAGATATACTGTCTCATTTGAGGACATTCCACATCAAACAGCCCAAACTGGCAGCTGTCTGCAGAAGCATTAGTGAGTCTAGCTGGGAACAGAAGAATCACTCAATTCAAACTGATGACACTCAAAGTTTTAAATCAAATAATCTGTTGTTGTTTAAGGCCAATAAATGTTGGGGTGGTTTGCTATGTAATAAGAGCTAACTAATATTATTAAACACTCACCAAATGGGTTTTTTTTAAAGGCCAAATTTTAGGGTATAAAACAATGGTACTGCCCATTCACTAATTCTGGGAGTATAAATTGGTAAAAGCTCTTTGAAAATTTTTTGGACAGTTTTTACTAGATGTGTACAGATCACATACCCTATGACACTACTAAATCTGAGTATAGATTTGTATACTTATATGACCCAACAATATCACTCGTAGAATTCTCTCCCCAAAATGTATGTATGTGCACCAAATAACATGCACCAAAATGTTCATAGCCCCAACCCAAGTATTCAGGATAAATCATAGATTCATATATTGTAATACTGTACAGTAAGAAAATGAATGAACTCCTATTACCCATAAAACAATATATTTCTTGCACACACAATTTCAAGTGAGAGGATCAGATGCAATATAATTTATTCTGTGTTTATATAAAGTTACAAATTATCAAATGTAACTTAGAGATTTAAAAGTTAGGAAAGTGATTATGGGAAGAATTAATGATATAGAGGAATCATGAGAGGGTTTCTACGATTCTAGTAAGCCTCTCTTTCCTTGGTGTGGAAAGATGTTTACGTGAACATGGTATATTTGGGAAAATTGTTAAAATGTATTCTTACAATTTATACACTATCATACATAAGTTTTAATTGAACAGAATCTAATGAGATTTGTAACAGTTTATTGGAAAGATAATATTTATCTTACTGTAACATCTTAATTCTCCTGTAATTGCATGATTATATTAAGAAAATGTCATTTGTAAACTGTCATGTAGAAATACAGACCACAGAAACATAGAAACACTTTTTGCCTTTTTTATACTTCAGTAGGCTATACTATTATATTATCCAACCTTCTCATTTGGAAATATTTATAAAACTTAAAAAACAAAAGGGCTAATCCTCTCTACACGGGTTTGGTTTCCTCCTTTTGTTTCTGTCATTATCATTTCTTCAGCAAATTATCTTCCTGAATGTAATCACATGTATCACCAAATGTGCTCTATACTTCTCTTTGTTACGTCAGTCATAAATGTTTATTGAGTGTCTATGACAATCCAGGCATTTCCTACAAAAGGCAACAGAACAGATGAAAGACTTGCCTTCATCGTGCTCACATTCTTGTGGAGGGAAATAAACAGCCAATGATCACTGAGTATGGCAAGACAATCTATCAAGATGTGACTTTCTGTGTGGTCTCAGCTTGATATTCTTCTCTCATCTTGATATAATTATGATAATTGGAAGCAGATTATCCTTTTGTCTCTGAGATATGATAACGTCTATTCTTGTGGCTTATGAACTGTGACTCCCAACTCTTCACTCTGTCTTTCTTCAAGGATAATACATCCACGACTAGTAACATGTTAGTGATCTATACATTCTGTGAAAAAAATAATTCTTCTCACCTCCTTAAAGTTTGGCTTGGCCATCGGCCATGTTTTGGCCAATGGTATTTAAGCAAACTTGAAGTTTGCTACATCCCAGTAGAAGCATTAAATAAAATTGCCTGGTAAGTTCTGTTGCTCTTGCTCCTATCCTTTACCTTCAAAACATGTTTCTCAGATAATGGCTATTACTTCCATCTGTGTTTTTTTTTTTTTTTTTTAAATGAGATTTAGTTTGGAGCTGAATCCAGCCCAACAGTACCAGTTGAGCACAGCTGAGTTTCAGGTGACTTGCCCTGCAGGTGACCCATAGCCCTCATGTTATGTGAGCCACAAATCAATATCTTTGCTCTTTGCCAGATAGAATAAAAGGTTATTTACTTCTGCAGGAAAATCTGACTGCCCCGAATTACATAAATAACAAATCTGAAAACTATTTTAGGGAAAAAACTCTGCTAAAGTACTAACCCTATCCTCTCCTTGTGCTCAAAAATCTAAAAAATTTTCCTACGAGTGACCTTTCATTTCACTCAAGGTATCCAAAAAAAAAAAAACATTTTACAGTATATAATTTCTTGATTGGTTTAAATTTCTGGTGTTCTCTTTTAATTGTATGTTAAATATTTATACCTAGCTAAGATCTAAATCAGTTTCCATAAACTTGTTGGAGAAAAAATATTTTTCCTTTGAGGTAATTAGCTATGTGAACTCATACATGGCATAGTATATTATTTAAAAAAATATTTCTGGCTTAGCTGTCACTCATTACTGCAAATTTGCATGAATTTATATAATTTGTATGTTATAAGAAAAAGCTATCATTACCGAATAGTGTAAACAAAGAACATGTTTGCACAATTGTAGGTAAAATGGTGTTAAAAAATAGGAGTAAAGCAAGTAGATTAAACATATTTTAAAAAGTCAGAATTTCTATTTGTCTTTGGTGATTCTCACATTGTTGTTTACAATTGTTACTAGTAAATTAATACAAGAAAAGTAAATGATCATTCTTTTACAACACCATACATACAGTCATTCAATCAAGATCACAGACCCATCTCTTTTTATTGTTCTTCTCTTTTGAGTCTTCTGTTCCTAAATCCATCCTGTTTTGCAACTGTTCTTCCACCTTTTAGAACAGTCTACCAGGCTTCACTATGACTCTGATTGCTTGTATTGAGCTTTTTCATGTGATCATGTATCCTGTGTATAGCATAATTCCCTTCAACTGGCTCAGCTAATTAAGTTCTCTAATCAAGGACACTGTAGCCAAGAGCTAATTTAAAAATTAAATGCTGAAAACAGAACAACATAATTTACTCTACAATTAAATGATTAGAGATGAAGGAACTCTGACATATTTTGTCTGTTAATAACATTAGAAAATCTGCACAATGAATTTTAACATTTTTCTTTATAACATTTGACCTTTTAGTTTAACCCCATAAACTCTTTTGTCTAATCTGGGTAGAGTTAGCTATTATCTAGCTGATAGCAAAGCTGTCCTTGTACATAAGTTAAAACTGAAGGGCTATAATCAAAAAGACAGTGAATAACAAATGCTGGTGAGGGTGTGGAAAGGGGAACATTCCTACACAGTTGTAAATTAGTACAACCATTATGGAAAACAGTATGGAGGTTTCTCAAACAACTACAGATAGATCTGCCATACAATTTAGCAATCCCACTTCTGGGTATATACTCAGAAGAATGGAAATCATCATGTCGAAGGGATACCTGCACTCCCATGTTCATCACAGCTCTTTTTACACTAGCCAAGATATGGAACCAGCCTAAATGTCAATCGATGGATGATTGGATAAGTAAACTGTGGTATATATACACTATGAAATACTACTCTGCCTTAAAAAAGAATGAAATATTCCCATTTGCAACAACATGGATGAACCTGGAGAAACTTATGTTGAGTGAAATAAGGAAAGCACAGAGGGATAAATACCACATGTGCTCACTCATATGTGGGAGCTAAGAGAGAAGGAAGGAAGGAAAGACCACAGTAGCCTGTTGGTCTTACAGAGGGAGAGAACATCCCTTGGGCTAGAAAGTGGAGTGGGGGGGGGTAGGTTGGGAATAGTTGGGTGTGGGACATGGGGTACAAATGCAGTTTGTGGTAATGGGTATGATGCCAGTATGAATCTGGCCCTCACATCACGGGCACGATGCCAGTATGAATCTGGCCCTCACATCACGGGCACGAGGGGTAACAATTAGCTTTGTATCTCATGACTATTCATAATAAAAAAAGAAAGAAAGAAAGAAACAAACAAACAAAAATGAAGGGACCCTCTGGTGATATAGCTTTGCAGACATTGCTTCCCTATGTCTGTTGTTTCCAAATGACACATTTCCATGCTGATGTGAATTTGGTGGTCCTATTAGTAAAGGCAGAGCATGACATGGCTTTATGATCCCTTTGCAATCTCATTTCTTTTTCCTCTGTAATATTCCATTTTACTCTCTCCTTACCCAAGCATCAAATGATGTCTACACAAATCTCTTCAGTAAATTATGTTGCCTTAAAAGTGAATAAAGGCAGGGATTCTCTGGTTCATTGTATCTGTAAAGACTTTTGACAGCTGGTTCTATGAAATGACTGTACAATCTATCCTCTGTTATGTCAGAGGAAGGGTCTGGCAGGCCCAATAGCAGGCCTCAACCCACCCTATCAGCTTACCAGGTTCTTGACTCTGCCATTGGAAAGAATTCAAGAGCAGAGTCACAGTAGAAACTGAGAACAGTTTTACTGTAACAGATAAGAATTATAGGTTCCACAAAGAGAGTGCAGCCTAGCTCCAGAGACTGAGCAGAGACCACACCAACTTTAATACAAAAGTAAGAAATACATAAAGCTTAGAACAGAGTGAAGGCTGGCTCAAGAGTGCCTCTGCCAGGATTCAGCTTTGCTATCTAAAAAATATTCAATAAAGTGGTAGTTATTAGTTACGTAATTAGTTATGCAACCAGTTGTGTCTCACACATGCTCAGTTGGTCTCCTTTTGGAGTGTGTTCATTGGTTAAATTCTATAACATGCACCAGACATATTCAAAAATATTTTGTGCTCTTTAGCACTTCTAGTGGAAGGTCATTCAAGGGATAAGCTCCTCTCCACTGAGCATGTCCGGCCACTAGATTTGCGTAAGCCAATCCTTTGAGGTGTCAGTTTTCCCAGGTTATTGTCAAAAATAGGTAACTAGCAACAATAACTTTAGGGGAGGTCCTAGAGGAGGGGCATGAAACCTTGGCTTGAAATCCAGAGGTGTGTCCTGAAACCTGAGCCCAGGGAAACTGAGCACCGTCTATCTCATCTGTACCCACAGGTTGGTTGAATCTGCAGATGCAGAATTTGCAGATAAAGAAGGCTGACTGCAAGGGACTTGAGCATCCAAGATTTTGCTATCCACAGGGCGTCCTGGAAGCAATAATAGTGGATACAGAAGGACAAAACTATATATGGGCTGGGAATTATAAGAGGAAAAAAATAATAACTGATGTGAGTTTTGGTTTTATTTGGATACAAATATTAATATTTACACAATAAAATATTCATATTTACATATCAAAATTATTACCAAAAAAACCTTTCCCCAGACAAATTACAGTGCCTATTAAAATAATTTTTGAATATAAGATAGGGTGCTATACTGTTTACATTATTACAATTAAGGTTAGATTTATTTTAAGACCACCTGAAGATCAGCTTGTCATTTAAAGCACAAATGTGTATTACTAATAAAGTTTGGTTCTAGGAAATGTATCATAGAAATAGCCTTATTCTTACACTTTGTAATCTAGGTAAAGTCATAAAACAATTTTTAAAGTTAGTATATATGCAACATAGTATTCATAAAATATATAATCTTAAAAAGTGTTATTATTAGTATTGCAGGAGTATTATCATACCTTTATAAACAATTATTTTTATTCCTTAATAGGTTTAACTTTACTGAAATCTTTATCTTCCTCACTCATGTGACTTCTATTGTACGGACTTTATGTTTACTTACAATATATATATATATTTTTTCCTTTCTGTCTTTTTTACTGACCGGTAATGGGATCGCAACCCTCGGTGTCACGCCCGTATCGGGGACCGGCAACGGGATCGCAACCCTCGGTGTTGTGCCCACACCGCGCTCAGCCAGTGAGCAGGAACTGGTCTCCACATGGGATCCGAACCCTCGGCGGGAGCGCCGCCACGCTCCCAAAAGGCGCACTCTCTGGTGTGCCACCGGGCCGGCCCTTACTTACAATATTTTGAGCTCACATGTTTAACAACTTGAAAACTATTTCATATCTAGAAATTATTATTTTACTTGTTAAAAATATTTGGCATGTTTTCTTTTTAAATTTATTCCTTTGACAATATTATTTTTCTAACATATATGAGCAAAGCTATGACTATACCAAAATTTTCATGAATTAAGGCAATTAAGTAATCTTTGCAGCTTAAAAAAAAATAGATGTGTATTTTCCATTCACACAGTCCAAGTGGAAATTCAGAAGGATGCCTTCTGGTACCAGATCTTCAACATGTGATTTTCAAGATCATCAGAAAAAAGGAGAGAATAGAGACAGGACACCCATTTTTAAAATTTATTTTGGTTTCAAAGTTACATAAATCAACTAATGAATCTCTTATTGCTGCTGTACCAAGTTATCACAAACATTGTGGCTTACAATAACACAAATATATTATCTTACACTTCTGCAAGCCAGAAATCCAAAATGGGTCTCCTTAGGGTGAAATTAAAGTGTTAGCAAGGCTGCATCTCTTTCTGGAGACTCAAGAATAAGATCAGTTTTCTTACATTTTCCACTTTCTAGAGGCTGCCTACATTCCTTGGCTCAGGACCCCATTTTCAAAGCCAGCAATGGTCAGTTGAGTGCTTCTCATGATGCCATCTCTTTGGTTCTGACTCTTTTCCCTTCTTTTTTCCTATTTAAGAATGCTTGTGGTTACACTGGACCCACCTGGTTATTCCAAGGTAATCTCCTTATTAAAAGGTCACTTCATTAATAACCTTAATTCCATCTGTGATGTTAATTTCCCCTTTGCCAAGTAACCTAAGATTTCCACAGTTTCTGGAAATTAGGATGTGAGTACCTTTGCAGAGCAATTATTTTGCCTAAAATTTCATCACTATCCCACATAGAGAGGCCATAAAATGTAGTTCCTGCTTGGGCAACTACTTCCCAACAACAAAGAAAACTGATAGTTCAGAAAGAAAACTTAGTACATGTAAGAATTCAACATATATATGAGTATATTTCATAAGTTAATGGCAAATTGTTTGAGAAAAATTATGAACAAATCATTTTCTAATTATTATGGAAATATTAATGTGCATAAGTGGTAGATAGCCAAGTTTCTCTGCTACAGAGATCAATTGGTCTATATTCTGTGGACACTCAAATCATTCCATGGAGTGCCTCCTACCCAGATACTCGGGACTATAGACATTTCCCAACTCTTATTTTTTTATATTATTATTTTACTCAAGCCACACATATCTGTCTTTATTCATGCATGATTTTAGAGTAGTACCAGTTCTCATAATTGTATGTGGCATATGTACATTGTTATCTGGAATAAACTCAACATTATTTGTATTCCTTAAAATCATAACATTAGACTGTTATTATTTCTATATTACTCTTTTTTACCCCCTCTTGTATAAGGTATTCTTAATGCCTACTCTAATTAAAGGACTGTGCTGGGGACAGTGCATTATTATTATCACTGAAGTCTTATTTGTCTGGTGGTAGAATGTTGCAGAGGAGAGTTCTCTAATCTTCCAATTAAATCCCAGTCCCTGGAGTACACATTAGACCTCAGAGGGGTACGGCCTTTATAAGTGTTTCTCTTCCTCCTCCAGGGGTAGAACTTTTTTTCCCTTACTCTTAATACCTTTCCCAGCTCCAGCAGGTATCCTCCACTTTTCCTATTCTACTTCCAGGAAAAAAACAGATTAAGCCTCCCCCACCTCCACCCCTTAGTTAAGATAGCTGGGGCTGGGAGGAGTTCCCTTCCCCTACTGCAGTGATATTTCACTGATGCCTTATGGTGAAGTTCTTTTCTTGAAGTAAAGCTTCTGTTCAAAGACAAGGATTTAGGTGGATTTTATGGTGGTAGCTCTTCCCCTCCACCTCCACCTTCCTGTGAGCTCCTTGTGGGATTCTTGGAGGAAAAGTCTATGATAGTGTTATATCACTTTATTTACTTCAAAAAATAAATTTAAATAATTTTTCAAATAATCAATATAATTTCTACATATTTTTTGTATCATTCTTTATGATTATGCTGCTGTAAATGTATTTTTATGTCATGTGTTCTATTATTACATACAAGAGCAATTTTTTAAATATTTAACTTATTTCTAGATTTACTAACTGAGACATCTATTTGCAATTCACCTATTTATATTGAAAAAAATGCCCATCGAGTCTAAATTTATGAGCCAAAACTGAGTCTAAATTTATGTGCCAAGAAGAAACAAGTGAAAGTTAAAAAGTGAATAACTCACATGCACTCTTTTTGAGGGAACAAAACAGAACAAAAATAGAAATGTTTTACAAATTTTATTTACAAAGAATTTCCCCTGCTTTAGTGTGGAAAATATTTTTTATCAGAAAAAATTACAATTGTACATGCACTTAGGTTTAATATGAATGCCAAAAAATTTAATAGAAATTTACAAAACTATAATAGAAACTGCCGATATGTATAAATTTTAAAAGTTACTCTTAATGTTTTTAAAAATTTTGTTTACTTTCGTGAAATCAAAATGTCAGTTACTTTATATGGAAAATTAGATGACATAGGGCGGTGTAAGTGTTCTTTGATAATTTTTATCTTATGATATTTAATTGTTTTAAAATTACTGAAAATATCTCATAAAGTGATCCATGGAACTTCTCTCTCCTTTTCACATGTTCATTGCTTTCGTTATAGTTTTGGACCAATGTGATCATTTTCTTTTTGCCCAAAATTACTGAAAATATCTCATAAAGTGATCCATGGAACTTCTCTCTCCTTTTCACATGTTCAGTGCTTTCGTTATAGTTTTGGACCAATGTGATCATTTTCTTTTTGCTCGGTTAGTCAAGTAATATAAACTCATGATTTCATAAAAGTAGACAGCTTATCTTCAAGCTCTCTTATAGAGTTCCTACAGCACAGACCCATCAACCAACAAGATATGTAATGATACCACAGCATTGATCTGATTTGCTTGACTTCTGGGACTGAATAAAATTTTATATTATTTGTTTCATGACATTTTAAGAATATTCATGATTTTCTAAAAGAATATAGTCATCTTTATATCTTTAGAACTATTAGACAAATATGGCTACATGACTGTCTTAAAATACTTTTTATTCCAACCTATATCAAAAAGTTTAAAGAATATATGAATAAAAATATAAAATTTTGTTTAGCTTATCCCACATTTCTACCTTAAAATATAATACATAATCAATATAAATATAGTTTCATTAGAAGTGGAAATCATTTTCTGGGGTAGTGGTTTGGAAAGAAATTCATAAACAAAAACTAAAAAACACACTAAATTCTTTTACTTGTCCTACGTAAGACAAACATAATTTGAAATAGAACTTGATTTTGAATTATATTAAAATGGATGTTAATGCATGTTGTTCAGGCTACTCTAAGTTGAAATAGAATAATTGCAGTCTATCTAATAGATTCACAATCTCCTGGATTTTATTCTCTATTGCTACATCTCAGAACTAAAATAATAGGAACTTTTTGGGGTAAAAACCTGCTAGGCTTATTACTTTTCCTTTTTGTGTGACTTCTTTTGTAGTGCCATTTCACCCTTTTCCATTGTAACATAGCACACGTAGACACTGTCAGCACTTGACTAAACTTAATGAAAGTATCAGTTAATTCAGTCTATTTAAATAATTTTTACACATAATTTCACACTTTTAGGCATTTAGACAGGATAAGATGTATTGGTGTAGTATTGACTATTGTGCTCTAAGTGAAATTTTTCTTACTTTAATCTTAGTTTGGGTGATCATATATTGCCCAAAGGCCTGTCAGACGTTGAAACGGTCTGCTATTTATTTGTTCCAGATGCTCAGACAATAGGTATAAACCAGGGCTGTCCTGGGCTTTCAGTCCATTAACTATCTTTCCCATAGTAGGGGTCAGGAAACTTTTTCTGTGAAGGGCCAAATAATAAGTGGTTTATGCTTGAAGGGCGATAAAATCTTTGCTTCAGCTACTGAATTTTGCAATTGCAGTATGAAATCGTCTATAGACAATATGGAAATGAATTGGCATATTTTTGTTTCAGTAGAACTTTACAAAAACAGGTGGATTTTGCATTTGGGCTACACTTTGCTCCTGCCCTACCTTTATACATTCCTGTCTATACCACTTTGTAGCATTTCTTTTGCTGTCCCATGATTTTATTCAACTGTATGCCAAAATCTGTGAAAGTTATGCATTTATCCCAGATGTTTCTCCTATATCCAAACTTATATTCTTAACTGAATTTTCAACATCTCCGCTCTGGTGTCTGATAGGCATTCTCGATGTAAATATGATCAAAACCAACAACTTGATCCATCCGTACACAAATCTGCTCCTTTTAAAGTGGAAACAAGTGGAAACAATATTCTTTCAGTCACTCGGGTTAAAAACACCAGAGTTATCCTTTTGTCTTCCTTTTTCTCCCACTACACATCCAATTGACTGCCAAATTCTGTGGGCTCTACTTTTACAATATACCCCAAATCTGATCTATTTTTCTTCACCTCTCTGCTTCCACTCTGGGTTGAACCACTCCTTGATTTGTTACAATACCTTCCTAATTGGTCCCCTTGTTCCCAAACTCAGTCTCCTGGAGTTTATTTCTATAGAGCCAAGAATTATCCTTTTAAAGGGGAAGTCAGACCTGCTGCTTCTCTCCTCTAAAATGATAGAACGGTTTTTCATCCAAATTCTAAATACCTTACAATTACTTTAAGTCTCCATAAGGTTTTGTCT
>NW_007736763.1:52974-55676 GCF_000696425.1 Galeopterus variegatus
GGTTTTTCATCCAAATTCTAAATACCTTACAATTACTTTAAGTCTCCATAAGGTTTTGTCTCTCTACCTGCTTCCTGTATTCACTCCCAGTCTCCTGTTTCAGCCGCAACGGTTTTTCATCCAAATTCTAAATACCTTACAATTACTTTAAGTCTCCATAAGGTTTTGTCTTTCTACCTGCTTCCTGTATTCACTCCCAGTCTCCTGTTTCAGCCGCAATGAAGCTCTGCTATTTTCCTCCTCTCAGGGAGTTACATTTGCTGTTGTCCCTGCTGGAACACTCGTTTTCAAAATTTTTTCAAAGCTTTGATATTCTGTGTGGTTTTCTCTGTGACTGTGGGCATTGACCATATCACATGTGATAGTTTTCAGTGTTGTAAACTGCCATAGCAACTACTGAAACATATAAAGTTATTCAGAGAGTAAAAAAAAAAAAAGCTCATTCTCTCACCTCCTGTAGTATTCTGCTCAAATGTCACCTATCAGAAAATCTTTCTCTAACCATCTTATATTAAATGCAAATATATATTCGTATTTTTTCTGTAGCATTTATTTGTTGGTTAATTTTCAGTCTTAAATATGCTTCTGAGAATGTAACTTCATGCAGTGGAGGACTCATTTACAGCCATTCTCCACACTTAAAATATTGTCAGGCACTTAATAGGTACTCAACAAAATTGTACTGAATTAATGAATATGTGAATTTGTAATTTTCCTTTTTAATAGAGCATGTTTCTTTTTAGATTACTTCCCTCTGAGTCAATATTAGTAGCTTTGCCCACTTACCGGCATTTACTATTGTCATATTGGTTCATACATCTAATTCTTCACTGTTAAATCTCATCATTTTTATTTCAATACTTTTTTATTATCTGATATTCTCACAAAAATTTTAAACTATTCATCCTCCCATTCATTTTTTAATTCATTTAGCATAAATCTGTTAATCACTTGATATGTACGTGTCAGATGCTTTTAGAATGTAAATGCAATGAATGAAATTCCCTTTTTTAAAATGTAGGGACTCACATTATCATGGACAAGAAAATTACATCAAAACATATTCAGTACAATATGTTCAGTTTTATAAAATATGAGACATATAATTGGGCATTACAGACAAGCAAACTACTAATTCTTTCTAGAAAAATCAGAAAATATTGCCCAGAAGAGTAATGGTGATTGTTCAGATGCATTTAAAAAGTTTAGGTGAGAAATAGTAAGGCCCAGAACTCATGCTATATCAGCAGAAATTCAAAAGAGATTATACAACAGGAAATGCAAAGAAAATAGGAAAATATGGGTTTCTGACTTGGAGATGGGTTGTACAACAAATGAAAAGTACATCTTTTATTGATTGATAATTTGGACAGATCTAATAATTAGTTTTAAATGAGGTATTTTAATTTGAGAAAATGGCCAAAAATCAAATGGGAAATATCCAGAAGGCAGCTGGATTTCTATATGTAATATATTACATATACTCAGGAGGTTATTACCAGATAGTAAGATAGTTTCCCATTTAATTCATATTTTTTCTTTATTCTTTCTTATATAATACTCAAAATTGTTCATATAGGACAATTCTTATTGAAATGAGAAAAAATATAGCAATGACATAACATCAGAAATCAACATAACATAATGAAGTTAAGACAGTAAATGAAAACTAATCTGAGAAAGTTCAGTTACCAAAAGAAGAAGTAAATCTGTGGATGCAAGCTTGAGGTTGAGTGATTCTTGACTGTAATCTCATTTGCTTAAATATTGTAACATCTCTTTAAATTTTCAGTTAGTGTATTTGCAATGCATGGAATTACAAGATATGTTTATTTGAATCATTCTATGTGTTAAGCTACATATTTATATATTAACCTAGATAATTTTCACTATGTATTGATTTGAGGTTATATCACATACACACACATGTACACAAACACCATTTATAACTGTGCATTTTTACATTGGGTAAAGTAAAAATTAATCAGATTGTAAATGCAGTATATATAATTTTCAATTTTACATCTTTCCTTTTTAAATTAATTGCTGATGGATTTTAAATCCAGAGGAATAAAATTCATAGGGGGAAAAACCAACCAAACACTCAAAACTAATTCTACAGTGGTATTTTAAAAAAATAGATATTCAAGGAAAAAATCAGGATAGTCAAGGATGACATTTAAAATAAGTAAAATTTCCATAAAAATGAATCAATTAGCTGTCTAGACATTCACTCAAGCCTTGTGCTTCAACCATGTCTTCTGTGATTATGCATGTGACAAATAAGTCACCCAGTGCTGTTTTGGATTGACTGGTTTTTAAATTCTTCTTCTTCTTTTATAGCCATATTATTCAGATAATGTAAATTGTCACCATTTCCCTGACAATTCTACTCTGTTTCATTACCTGATTATTTATTTATTTATTGCCACCACCTTACATCAGGTGACCATCAGATAATATATTGTCATAGGCAGCATTTTCTGTTTGATTTGACAGGTTATAGTACTTCTTTGGATTATAAATGAAGCTTTATTGCCACCACCTTACATCAGGTGACCATCAGATAATATATTGTCATAGGCAGCATTTTATGTTTGATTTGACAGGTTATAGTACTTCTTTGAATTATAAATGAAGTCCCAAGGTAGAATGTTTACAAAGAAAGCCATCTTTATATTGCCAAGCTCTTTGACAGGACA
>NW_007736763.1:56741-57891 GCF_000696425.1 Galeopterus variegatus
GGGGTCACTGTAGAAGTCAGTAAAGATTTATTTCCTCCACGACCTCTTTCACACAATTCTAATATCCCACAGGTTTATCTTTATGTCCCAGATCTAGATATTATAGCCTTTGATAGCAGAGATCTCTGTGACAATGAGGAAATATGAGAGCTGGCTTTGGCACTATTATTTATTAACTGTCTTACCTTAATTTATAAGGCAGTGTATTTCTTTAGTTCCCTCATATGTCCAGTGGAGATTACCAGATTACCAGTTCACCACTTTATGGATTGAAAGCATGTAAAATGATTTGCACAGTCCCTGGCTTATTATTTAAGTGCTAATGCATGTTTATTTTCATTACTCTTATTCTTAGAAACTTCGTTTTTGCAATTTAGCAGAGTTACAAATGGCAATGACCTGCACCACATAAGCCATTACATTACTGCTTGAAAAACTGTAAACAGGAGGAATGGTAAAGATTTAGTAGGTTTTAAAATCTTAATGAATCCACTATGATTTAATATAAACCATGCTCTTTAATCACAGTATAGAATGAAGACTGTGCTGTAGCTTCACTCTTCTGATTCAAACTATGATCCATACCCATTTTCCTGGGGAGTAGCCTTCCCTAACTATGCTGTTTATGTGGGGTGGCAGGGTATGTAGTAAGCCTACTTGTGCAACGGTATTGGAAAAGATTGAGTTCTACTGCCTCTGCTCTGTTATCTGATAATACTCTTTCTGAATGATTTTCAGACGCAAAAACTAACATATAATATACAACGTAAAAACTAAGGTATAATTTTAACAACCTGTGACTGCCATCTTCAAACACACCTTTTGTGTTATTTCTTATACACACTAAGAAAAATGTCTGTCATTCAGCTATAATTTTCCAAATACCATAAATAGGAGGATGGCCATTCTTGTGGGATTTTATGTATGTTGCAAAAAGGGCATGTGAAAGGGACTGAATCTTTTTGTTTTTATTCTGCCCAGTGATCATAACAATAGGCTGGTACACAAAAACAGTGCTGTACAGTTTTAAAAGCCTCCCATATCTACTCTTTTGAGACTGTTGGCCTTGTTTAAAAAGAAAAGCTGATATTATACTCTCATTTTAAAAATGAAAAGACACAAGGAGACTGACATAGGTTAAGTGCCTTAA
>NW_007736763.1:58891-62081 GCF_000696425.1 Galeopterus variegatus
TTTTTTTTCTTTTCTCAGCATTCACTAGGCTAGCACAAATAAGTGAGCTCCATTACAGAAGCCAAAAATGCAAGTAGTGATTAGAAGCCAGGCTAATGTAACAAGCAAACATTGTTTCAAAGATGAGATATTACTACAAGGACAAAACAGTTTTATGAGAAAATTATTTTGTCATTTTCCCAACATTTCCCCGCTTTGATGCTCTCTCTAAGCATTTGAGTGAGCATCACCTTATTCAACATCACTTTTGGGTCTAAGAGAGGCTTGAGGGAGGTGTAGTCTGTTAAGGCTAGCAGGCTACTTGCAGTTTTTCCCCCAACCAGAGTTTCTATGGTGGCACGAATGCTATGCATCAACAGAGGGAGCAGGCAGGGTAAGATCAGGCAGATATCTGAAATGAATAGGACTGCTTTTAGCAATGTTTTGAACCTGCCAAACATATCAATCTAGTTACTGAAAATTCCCTTGAAATTTATTTCTGACCATTTTTGTACGGGAATGTGAGCTAATTTCATTAATACCAGAATAAAACTTAATAGTCTTGACAGGTTGATGGAGTAAAGAAACAGTTAACTTAAAAGGCACTTTGCCACCATGAGATGCCTAAGAAACACCCGGCTGACAGAAGAAAAAGGAATGTTAGTAATAGCTTTTGCATTTTATTACAATCTTTTGGGGAAACTGTCATAAGTCCTATGGCAAATAGCAAGGCAAGTGTTGGGAAAATAGAGAATTTAATCAGGACCTTCCCCTTAGGTCTGCTTGGGGGTGGTGCAGCACATTCTTTGTAAGCAAACTGTGTGTGTTGGGTGAAGTTAGTGTGCATGCACAGTGCCATGGTTTGGCTGCCATCCGCCTTGGGCATCTGCACCCTGTGCGGCCATGCTCTGTAACCTATGGCTTCCAAGGACCTTTTTGCTAGTTACCTAGCTCATAGACCTGTGTGTGAGGGTTCTGGTGACCCAGCCTGGCATGTGAAGGGTTTGTGACCCAGTCTGGACAATGGGCTTGAGGGGTCTGTGAGCTCCAGACCCAGCCCTAGCTCAACAATTGTCCCAGTTGGTAGGATTATGGGTAGGTAAAAGAGTCTGACAATTGGCATAGTCTGCGACAGGATTCTGAGCAGGTACAAGAGCTGAAAGCTCTTGGAAGGAGGAGTAAATGTGGCTACTCCACCAGGATCTGGTTGCTGCACACTGTATTGCAAGGCAGCTTAGACCAGGTACTACAATACAAAACCCCTTGGGAGGAGGAGGAAATGTGGCTACCCTTGAGCATGTGGTGCCCTGTGGCCACTTTTCTGCTGACTGGNTTATTGCCACCACCTTACATCAGGTGACCATCAGATAATATATTGTCATAGGCAGCATTTTATGTTTGATTTGACAGGTTATAGTACTTCTTTGAATTATAAATGAAGTCCCAAGGTAGAATGTTTACAAAGAAAGCCATCTTTATATTGCCAAGCTCTTTGACAGGACAATTCTATTCACCACCCCATATGACTCTCAAAGTAGACAAGCAGGAAAAGGGAGACAAATAAATAACAGGGATTCCTGGGAAAGGCTCCAATTATTGTACATTTCAGTAGATATAATATCGGCTTTCAGTCGAAGCTTTCATCTCATAACAATTTACTTGAAATTCTGAGCTACACATATTCTGACACAGCCCCTCAAGCCATGTAAGAGGGATGCTTGTGACATGAGAGGCATGGTGCATTTCTAGGAATGTGTTACTTCCTTTTATATCTACACAGATTTCTGAGAAAACCTCTCTACTAAACAGTACANTTATACTCTCATTTTAAAAATGAAAAGACACAAGGAGACTGACATAGGTTAAGTGCCTTAACATGACCACATGGCTATTAATGGTAGATTAGGGACTAGAAGTCTTGCCCTTTACTAACCTAGTGCTCTTTCAGTGAAGAACACTATCTCTCCAGCATCTTGCTTCATAAAATGGACTTTTCATCTTTATTTGTGTGAGAAGCTCTTTTAGTATTGTGGAAATGGATTTGGCAAGAAGCAGTCAGCATTCAGAGGGTTAAAAAGTCAGATATTTATTACACCGGCAGGTCCAGACAAGCCAATGCTTGAAAATCTGGCCCCCAGCTTATGTCTCACAAAGTTTTTATAAGTGGACTCTTCCAGGGTTTTTACAATATTTTTTTTCTTTTCTCAGCATTCACTAGGCTAGCACAAATAAGTGAGCTCCATTACAGAAGCCGAAAATGCAAGTAGTGATTAGAAGCCAGGCTAATGTAACAAGCAAACATTGTTTCAAAGATGAGATATTACTACAAGGACAAAACAGTTTTATGAGAAAATTATTTTGTCATTTTCCCAACATTTCCCCCCTTTGATGCTCTCTCTAAGCATTTGAGTGAGCATCACCTTATTCAACATCACTTTTGGGTCTAAGAGAGGCTTGAGGGAGGTGTAGTCTGTTAAGGCTAGCAGGCTACTTGCAGTTTTTCCCCCAACCAGAGTTTCTATGGTGGCACGAATGCTATGCATCAACAGAGGGAGCAGGCAGGGTAAGATCAGGCAGATATCTGAAATGAATAGGACTGCTTTTAGCAATGTTTTGAACCTGCCAAACATATCAATCTAGTTACTGAAAATTCCCTTGAAATTTATTTCTGACCATTTTTGTACGGGAATGTGAGCTAATTTCATTAATACCAGAATAAAACTTAATAGTCTTGACAGGTTGATGGAGTAAAGAAACAGTTAACTTAAAAGGCACTTTGCCACCATGAGATGCCTAAGAAACACCCGGCTGACAGAAGAAAAAGGAATGTTAGTAATAGCTTTTGCATTTTATTACAATCTTTTGGGGAAACTGTCATAAGTCCTATGGCAAATAGCAAGGCAAGTGTTGGGAAAATAGAGAATTTAATCAGGACCTTCCCCTTAGGTCTGGTTGGGGGTGGTGCAGCACATTCTTTGTAAGCAAACTGTGTGTGTTGGGTGAAGTTAGTGTGCATGCACAGTGCCATGGTTTGGCTGCCATCCGCCTTGGGCATCTGCACCCTGTGCGGCCATGCTCTGTAACCTATGGCTTCCAAGGACCTTTTTGCTAGTTACCTAGCTCATAGACCTGTGTGTGAGGGTTCTGGTGACCCAGCCTGGCATGTGAAGGGTTTGTGACCCAGTCTGGACAATGGGCTTGAGGGGTCTGT
>NW_007736763.1:63081-68627 GCF_000696425.1 Galeopterus variegatus
CCCTTGGGAGGAGGAGGAAATGTGGCTACCCTTGAGCATGTGGTGCCCTGTGGCCACTTTTCTGCTGACTGGAGCCTGGCTGCTGCTCACTATGCTGCAAACTGATCAAGATTTGCAGCAGAAAGCAGAGTTGTTGGAAGCAAGGATGATTATCCTGGAGGACAATGTGCAGTGAGTGGTGACTCCTGCCTCTTACACCAGGGAAAATGACCAACCCAGGAGTGAGTTGGGGGAAACCATGCATCTCCAGGCACAACCTGTTGTGCATCAGAAAATGAAGCATGAGCAGCCTATGGGAACAGATGGATAACTGGTGGGTGATACACAAGTGACCCAGTTCACCACCTATGTCCTGTATACCTGGGCTGAACTGGTTAACTTGTGAAGACAGTTCAGGCAGAAACATGGGGAGACCCTGGATGCTTGGCTGCTGTGGTTATGGGACCTAGGGTTGGATAGTGTGGTGAGCTCTGGTGAGGAGATGGAGAAATCGGCCTCCATTACCATACACCCATCCCTGAAGCAGTGACTGCAGAATAGCCACAGATACGCACAAGGGTGATGCAATCATTCCTTGATGGACTAGGTGAATGCAGCTGCCCGAACGGTGTGGACAAATGCTGGAGAACTGCCCAAGATTGTTTGTAAATGGCAAATGTACGCTGAACTGGTCCAAATCATTCAGGAGCTAGGGATGCAGCAGTCCATGTTTAATGTGAACACTAGTGGCCCGGATGATGAAAACTTTACAGGTAGCATGAGAGATATAGTGCTGCAGAATACCCCATAAACATCCTCTGGGTCACTGATGGCCATACTTGCCCCGTACATTTGTCATCCTGTACATGAGGTAATGACCACGATAGCCAGCCTGGGTGAAGTAGCGGATAGCAGACAAGCAAAAACGGTCCGAAATGTGGCTAAGACCAAACCCCCAAGAAATGCTCAGGACTTTATCCTGAGGGGACCAAACAAGAGTAGCCATAAGCAGATGTGGCTTGACTTGCTTGCGGCAGGGGTTGATAAAAAGAAAATTGACGGGCAGCCAAATGCAGTTCTGTTTGCTTTGTGGCAGCAATTGTGCCCTGAGCAGCATTTTACCAAATGTCCAGAAACAGGTAGCAAGGTACGCTCAGTGGAGTTAAAAGATTTTTTGGTTGCTCCTGAGGAGGCAGATGAACTGTTCCATTTTGATTAGGGAGCAGGGCAAGCTACTCGTCTTTTTGGGGAAGGCAAGGACCGGAGGCCTCATGTTGGATTGGCAATACATTGGTCAATGGCAAATGTATGTGCAGCATGTTTTGGCACTGGTGAATACAGGCACAGAATATAGCCTGACATAAGGCAATCCAGATAAGATTCCAGGGCCCACAGTTCATACAGATGGCTATGGTGGACATACTACTGAGTCAAAGCTGTGGCATTGCCATTGGGCATAGGAAGATTACCTTTTCATGTATATACTGTATATATATCTCCTATAGCTGAATACATCTGGGGTATGGATGTACTTTATGGTTTGCACCTGCAAACAACAGTTGGAGAGTTTTGGCTGTGAATATGGACAGTAAAGCCTGTGTTACGAGGATATGCTAAACATGACCCACAAGTGTTACCCAAGCATAACCCACAGGTGTTACCAAGACATGAAGTTAATGTAAAGCAGTATTGCCTACCAGGAGGACATGCAGAGATAAGTGCTACTATATTGGAATTAGAGAAAGTTGGCATTATTCATCTGGCTCATAGCCCATTTAATGCTCTGGTATGGCCAATGAAAAAGCCTGATGGTACCTGGAGAATGACTGTAGATTATCAAGAACTGAAAAAATAGGGCCTCCTTTGAATGCAGCTGTGCCTTGAGTTCATGACCTAATGGATCACGTGACAACTCAGCTGGGGACTTATTATGTATGGAAACTTGCAAATGCTTTTATCTCTATTCTAATCTCGGCTGATAGCCAAGATCAGTTTGCCTTCACCTGGGAAGGAAGACAGTGGACCTTTCAAGTATTGCCCCAAGATTATCTGCATAGCCCAACCATCTGTCATGGTTTAGTGGCTGGGGATCTAGACATGTGGACTAGGCTCAGCATGGTTACAATGTTTCACTACATTGACAATGTGTTACTAAACTCTGATTCTCTTGCAGATTTAACCAAGACAGCTCTAATGCTGTTAAGTCATTTGAAACAATGTGGGTGGGCCGTGAACACAGCCAAAGTGCAAGGACCTGGGCTGTCAGTCAAATTCCTGGGAGTGGTCTGGTCAGGTAAGACAAAGGTCATGCCAGAAGCTATTATAGATAAGATACTGGCATACCTTTGACCCACAATGGTAGCTTGGCTACAGACATATTTGGGACTTTAGGGGTAATGGCTAACTTTTGTACCCCATATGTCCGAAATGGCACACCCACTATATGCATTGACAAAGAAAGGAGCCCTCTGGGATAGGACTGAGGAAGTAGAACAAGCTTATTGGGCTACAAAAAGGCTTGTACAGGAAGTACAAGCTTTACAAGTCACCAACGCCACTAAGCCATTTGAGTTAGACTTACATATAACCCAGGAGGGGTTCGGATGGGGTTTGTAGCAAAGATAAGACCAATTCCACACACATGTAGGATTCTGGTCTCAGCTCTGGAAGGGTGCTGAAGTGCACTATACCCTAATAGAAAAGCAGTTAGCAGTTGCACATTCTGCCTTGATAGCCACTGAAGATATCATAGGAACTTCCAAAGTCTTGGTAAGGACAACATACCCCATAATAGGTTGGCTGCACATGTGGGCCACCAACCCTAAAATGGGTGTAGCTCAGACTCCCACTTTGTCTAAATAGGGATCATATATAGAACAAAGGAGCACTGTGTCAACGAGTCCTCTGTCCAAAGAGTTGCAAACCATGCTAGAATCAGTACAGGTCACGTAGGAAACTTTGACACAACCCTTACCCATGGAGGTGGAGTCTACACCTTGCCATGAATGACAGGGATCTATCACAGAGCAAGCTTGGTATACAGATGGCTCTAGCACAGGACCTTCAGCATCATGGACAGCTATTGCTGTCTAGCCATTAACAGATACTATGTGGTATGAAAATGGCACAGAGCAATGCAGTCATTGGGCTGAATTGAGAAGAGTATGGATGGTGATAAAAATGAGCTTGGGCCGTTAACCATCTGTACTGACAGCTGGGCTGTGTACCAAGGTTTAACCCTTTGGATCTCTACTTGGAGGTATCAGTGGTGGATGGGAGGCCACCAACCCCTGTGGGGACAAGCCATGTGGCAAGAATTATGGGAATTGGGACATCAGAAAGAAGTAACTCTTTTCCATGTGACAGGACACTTCCCCTTAGCCAGTCCAGGAAATGATGAAGCTGATGCCTTGGCTAAGGTAAGATGGCTGGAGAGAGCCCCAGCTACTGATGTATCCCAGTAGTTACATCAACCAGTGCAGCATGCTGGCAGTAAAACCATGTGGATGGCAGCTCAAAGATGGGCTTTGCCTATAAAATGGGAAGATGCAGTGAATGCCTGTCGTGCTTGTCCAGTGTGTGCTCAAGAGAGTCCATACCCCCAGTCGGTGCCTCATACAGATGGGCAAATAACTCGAGGAAGGGTGCCCCTGACTTGATGGCAAGTGGACTTTGTTGGATCAGAGAATTTCAGATACATCTTCACAGCTGTTGATACAGCTACTGGTATTCTGTTTGTATGGCCTTGTAAGGCCCCAGACCAGGTAAACACTGTGATGGCATTGAATAGCCTTACTGCCGTGTATGGCCAGCCTGTATGTATAAAGAGTGATAATGGAACCCACTTTACTGGACATGGGTTTCAGACATTGTCCTCCCAGTTGTCAATTCAGTGGAGGTTACATGTGCCATATCATCCCCAGGCAGCGGGAATTATTGAACGGTACAATGGTCTTTCAAAAAAGGGACTAAGGCTATCTACCCAACCCCCATCCCAGAAGGGGTGGACATGGTGGTTACGGCTGACAGTCAGGATTCTAAATGAGAGACCCCACAAGGGTGGACCCTCTGCAGTGGAAGCTCTGTTGCATAGGGCTGCAACACCTATACAGCTGCAAATCACTACTAAAGATAAGCTTTTGAAGCCAGGATGTGGCAAGAATGGAAATATTCTCTTACTGGCCCGAACCTGTTTGCAATCAGAACAGACAGCACAATCAGCATTGCCTTGGAGATTAAACACTCCCCATATACGCTGGGTAGGTTTAATAGGGCCTTGAGGAAAAGGGTTAGAGGAAGGCTTGCAAGTTTCACCTTGGGTGACAAGTTCCTGGCTTCCTCAAGTAAAGGTAACATGGCCTGGAACAGATAAGTGCTCTATTCGAAAGGGCACATTTGTATTATCATTATGGCCAATTATGAGTTCCCCTATACATGTAGAACCTACAGATCCAACAGTGTTAGCAGATAAAGCCAGGTAAGATACCTATTCCTATGTTATCAAAATCCAGGTAAGATACCTATTCCTGCAACCATCCTTTCTCAGGATGACAAACTGGCATGTACCTTACCAGAGGGGTGAGAACTTCCCCTATTGGTACCAACAACTCTTCTGTCTTTTCGCCCATAGTGTTCTGGCTGTAGGCACTGCACCAGAGTCGCATGACCAATGTGTCGGCCTACACATATATACATTGAACTGTCCATCAGTATGACTGCAGGATTCCCATGGAGAATGACACCAAAGGTGACTACTAACCGGACATACGTGGCTAACAGTTAAAAGGACAGAACTACAAGCCTTAAGGCATATTGAATGGACAATAGGTTATGTAAATATAATGGTCACTTATCCATGCATAGATTGTATGGTGAGGGACCTCGAAGAGTGGATTGCTGGGAAAATAGAATAATTTAATCAGGACCCTTCCCTTAGGTCCAGTTTGGGGTGATGTGGGTGGCGCATTCTTTGTAAGCAAATTGTGGGTGTGTGGGTGGAATTAGTGGCATCTGCCTTGGTCATCCTCAGGTCTTCGTGTCCCGCATAACCGTGCTCTCCAACCTATGGCTTCCAAGGACCTTTTTGCCAGTTACCTAGTTTGTAGACCTGTGTGTGAGGAGTCTGGTGACCCAGCTTGGTGTGTGAGGGGTCTGGTGACCCAGCCTGGCATGTGAGAGGTCTGGGGACCCAGCCTGGCATGTGAAGGGTTTGTGTCCCAGTCTGTACAACAGGCTTGAAGGGTCTGTGAGCTCCAGACCTAGACCTAGCCTGACAGCAAGCAATATTAACAAAAACTAAAGGCAAGGGGTGACATATGCTTATCATTTCATAAAAGTTTATCGGTGTACTCATTATGTCTCACGGTGACAAAATCCTCAACCTTCAGCTATGCATGGATCAGCCAGCCTCCAGATTAGCAGGAGTCCCAGTCTCTGGAACTGGACTTGGAGCAGGTTGGAGGGATCAGCCTTCCCAGACCATGATGAGGTGGCATCTTCTAGGGAAGCTGCCTCCTTCACCCACATATCCAGGGGATTAAACTTGTAACTTTAACTGCAGCAGGAGT
>NW_007736764.1:0-2500 GCF_000696425.1 Galeopterus variegatus
GCACCTCGCAGCACCTATGCGAGAATACGTGTTCACCCTTAAAACTGAGCAGAGGATGTCACGGAGGTAAGACGGTGTTCTTTATTTGTGCTATGGGAAGCAATAATGGAGATTTACAGTTCTCCAATACTGTCTTCTGGGGAAAACATGATAATAAAAAGAAGCCACACCTTTCACAAGCCAAACCCTTTTTTACAGTTGTATGGAAATGTGATTATCACCCTTGTCTTAAGTAGCAAATATCAGAAGTTTTTTAGCTAATATAAAGAACAAAGATTGTTCTACTCTTTCTGTCTGGTACCAAAAAGGTATATAAAAGTCTATTCTTATCTTTTTAATTACTGATATTTTCTTTGTGACAGTTAATAACACACTGGAAATCAGACAACACAGCTGCAGAACAGAAAAATCTGAAGTCCAGAATTCTCCCATCCCACCAGATTAGTTAAAGGTTTCGGGAAAAGGAAAGACTGAAGCTAACTGAAGTAATTTTATTCTTAATACCTTAAGTTATCATGTCCCTTGATTATAGGTGTTTCAGGCTGTCTTCAGTAGCAGCAATGCTTGACTTGCTGATAAACACAAGTTCAGCACCTCGCAGCACCTATGCGAGAATACGTGTTCACCCTTAAAACTGAGCAGAGGATGTCATGGAGGTAAGACGGTGTTCTTTATTTGTGCTATGGGAAG
The DNA here is from genome assembly GCF_000696425.1 of Galeopterus variegatus. Taxonomy (NCBI): domain Eukaryota; kingdom Metazoa; phylum Chordata; class Mammalia; order Dermoptera; family Cynocephalidae; genus Galeopterus; species Galeopterus variegatus. The sequence goes on from NW_007736764.1 coordinate 691, forward strand.
CAATAATGGAGATTTACAGTTCTCCAATATAGCATAGGATTTCCCAGAATGCTGACTAACAGAACCACTCAGAGGTTTATTGATGTTGGGCTGTATTGAAAACACACGTTTATTAATAAATAGCTTTGCAAGAGTAGAAGCAGCAAAAGCAGGTAGCAAACGACACGATGGCATGCAAAACAGAAAGACCGTGTGAAAAAGCATGTGGCTCGAGAAATGTGACCAGGAGATTAACTGTAGGGATCAACTAAGAAACTTAAGTATTCAGGGAAAACATTCAAGTGGAATCCATGCTAACAGAGCTTTTTCCTTCTGTTTGCAGGTTTTAATAGCCACAAATGTCTCTCAGCATTCCCCTCCCTTAGGAAGACAATATCAGAGTGCTGGCACCGATTTCTTAAAATTATACTGGCAAAAGATAAACAAAGCTCAAGATATAGAAATATATTTTACACTGAAAAAAAAGAAAAAAGAAAAACACACTGAAACTAAATCCTCATATTTCTTGGCTCGCAGTAGCAGGCTGACTAGTTACCCAAAATGAGCTTACTGCAAAATCACTCTGTTCTCACCACAGGCACAATTTACCAACTGGGTGCAGCAGACACCGGGCTGGCTCCTGAACTTCTCTCCTCCAATTAAGCTGCACAACCTGTTACCATTTTGCCAATGGACTCTATTTACTTAGGACCTGGATAACTTGCCAAGTGCTCACTGTGGAATTCCCAGCAAAGAGAAAGGAACAATTGGGGGGAATTTTTGTTAACATCCTTTCTTTTAACTTTCTATAGCAGAGGGGAATGCATCAACGGATAACTTGCCAAGTGCTCACTGTGGAATTCCCAGCAAAGAGAAAGGAACAATTGGGGGGAACTTTTGTTAACATCCTTTCTTTTAACTTTCTATAGCAGAGGGGAATGCATCAACATGGAACAGATGCGCTGAGACCAAATGCTCTCTTCCTCATGATTACAGTTGGTTATACCTGTGGATAGGCAAGCTAATTCTGCAGCAAATGTGCAAGAGAGGGTAGTACTGACGTACAATGTGCGGTCCTGGAGGCTTTGTTCCCACGTAATAGGGTGCTTCGTTTCACAAGACCTGGCACACAGAGAAGAACATGGAAGTAAACAGCCCTGTGCAGTTGGAATCGTGGTCTCTTTCTGTACTGCTTATACAGTGCCCTGGTTTCCAGCAATGTTGACATAAATACTGTGGAATTTCTTATTTGGGGTTGGAAAGTAATGATTCTTTCTGCTTAATGTGCTCAGTGACTCTGCGCCCTATTGTTTTCTGTCATTTGAAAATGCCTGAGGATGTCATTATAACTATATGTATCAATATTAAACCCTTACAAACAGTTGACTAAATGAGCTGTTATTATCTTTGTTTCTGAAAATAGTGTACCTTTTTACTTCATTTATCAGTAACTAGGTGTAGTCGATTGCACTTGGGTATTGATCCCAATATCTATACCCGTCACAGACTACCTTTCCTCAAGGTCATCATGAGGTCGGGTTATGATCAATATGAATTGACTGCCTGCAAATAAATTTATGTAGCTGACATAATTGCAAGTAATACCTTTTTTCAAATTAAGGTGGACTGTTTTATGAAGCTTTATGTGTTTGAAACATTAACAGTAACATCATCCAACTTTGCATAATGAACCAATCTCACTAGAATTTACAAGTCCTCTTTGTATAACTGAAAGCTTTGTAAGCTCCCCAATAACCATTTCTAAATAACACCTGCAGAGTTTCAAGCTTCGGGTTTAGTGTAGATGCTAATTATGTTTTTCAAGCATGGT
>NW_007736764.1:7500-19817 GCF_000696425.1 Galeopterus variegatus
CCGCCGCGGGTTCAGATCCTATATAGGGATGACTGGTGCGCGGTGCGGCCGGTCTCAAAAAGGACAAAAAAAAAAAAAAAGAAAATAGTTAATTATAAGCAATAAAGAAAATACTTGGGGCTAAAAGGCTAGAAGTCTTTGAGGAGAGGCATGACGTATGGCAAAAACTTATCCTGGTCAATACTATTAGAAAAGAAAATGATGTTGCAGAGGAGAGAGTTGAAGCAGATATCTGAAGTATTATAAAGAGATGGAAAATTCAAATAGAAGGCCATTATAAAAATATTAACTTTGAAAATAATATAATTGTATAACAAAAGAAAGATTTAGACCTGTTTTTCCCAAAGCAGTTTGTCCTTTTCTAATTAAGATCCAATGTAGTTACTGCTAATACATCCTAATTTATTAGTAGTAAATGGACCTGATTTTAAAGTAACTCTTTCCAATAGCATTAGAATAGAATTCATGGGGCAGAATAGGATGTTCTAAAGAAGAAAGTTGACTAAAAGTCTACTTCTGAAAAATTAAAGACTTAAATGTTGGTGAATATAAATTCACCAGAATTAATGTATGTGTATCTGCATGTGTTAGGCACATGCCCAGCTACAGAATGCCTCCATTGTACTCTGGCTTTAGATGTTTTTTCTATTCTTACTTATCCAAGTAAAATTTATGGAAGTTCTTGTCCCCATTATCAAACTATTTTTTCCCCACTGTTTGATTTAATTAAAGAGAATAGTCTATCTTTCATCAATATCTTTTATAAATCTACTGAATAACAACAGACCACTATCTGCTGGAGAAAATCTCAAATATCATTCTGTTTTAAAGGAATTGCTTATAGAACTGATTTTTAAGTGATATTAATCTTATTTGATAAGAAAAGGTGACACTCAAAAAGAATACTAAAAACAAGGCATTTACGTAGTCTGAAAGTATTCCTGATTACAGTGGGAAAATAGTTTAGAGTGGAAAAACCCAGAAAAATACTACTGTAACCAAGTGATCAAGATTAACATTGCCAGTAATGAGTCATACGTACATGAAGTTCCCCCAAATATGATGCACTGAGGCTACAACCCCACTTCTGTGGTAATCTTACCAAAATGCATAACCTCGATCCAATCATTGCAAAACATCAGTCAAATACAAATTGAAAGACATTCTACAAAATAACTGCTCATCAAAATGTTATAAAAAAAAATCGATGGTATAGTACACATGAACAGACTGAGGAACTATCACAGATTGGAAAAAAACTAGTGACATTCAAATGTGGGCTATAGTTTAGAAAAAAGTACTATACCAATGTTAATTTCCTGGCTTGGATTATCATACTTTGATAACAGTAAGTTGTTAACATTAAAGGAAGCTGAGTGAAAGGTAAACTCTTCTATTTTTGCAACTTTTCTGTAAGCTTAAAATTAGTCAGAAGAAAAAGTTTTTAAAAAAGATTATAAAGTCTATATTTCAGCAGAGAATCAAGATGGCGGAATAGACGGTAGCCATTGTCACCTTCTCCCACAATCAACCAATTTACAACTACTAAAAAGCAACAACTGCCAATCTGGGGCAGCTAGAGCTCAGGGGAAGAGAAGACCTACAGAGTTCATGAAAGCAGGAGAAGCCATGATGAGAGAAAGAAAGGATCACTCTGACCTGTTTAAGCCCCAATCACTTCAGGGCTGGCCCTAGTGAGCACTCAGAGCAAGAGCTGGCAAAAGCCACAGCTGTGCTCTTTGTATGAAGTCATTTGGAGGCTTCAGGAGAGAAGAGGGCCTTGGTGGCCCCCAGGCCAGCAAGACCACTGATAGGGTTCCCATAGTCCCACATAGGAGTAAAGGGACACAGACAACTGAAAAAAGGACTGACTCAGAGGCCAGTGAATCATCACAAGGGACCAGCACATGACCCATCCCATGGGAAGTGTTTGGAGTAGGGGGGGGTGGGGGAGACAGGCCCACCAGGGGAGCATTGGGGCACAGCATGGACAGCTGATCTGCCCCCCAATCAGCACAGGCCCACTCAGTGGAGACTGCTCAGGAATATAGAACTGCAGGGGGTGCAGTTTGCCGAAAAGACTCAGGCCCAGACCAGAGTTTCCACACAACCCAGGTGTACCAGACCTCACAAGACCCAGAAGTGCTTACAAGGTCAACGATTAAAACCTGAGCTGCACAAAATACCTTCCCCAGAGAATCAACAGCAAAGCAGAAATTTAGCTCAACCTCAGGGCTCAAGTGCTGGTCCCCACAGGAAGTTCCCCCATTTTAGAAGTAAGCCAAGGACAACAGATTGTTTCAGTGCAGAGTTTAAGTGGCAGGGGCAGCTACTAATCTGACACAGAACTGAAAGAAAACACAAAACACCCACGGATCAGAGATAAATTTCTGATATTAACCAATAAAGGTCTACCACCACCAAAGAATGCCTATAAAATACAGAAGGACTGGAAGCCCCCCAGGCTCTCAAGCCAGGGTGGGGGAGGGCCAAGGGCTTCAGCCATGCCCCCCCTCCTTTCTCCTCCTCCCACCCTATCGTCCTCCCTTTTCCCCCTCTTACCCCCAACCGCCCCACAACAATATCTTAGAATATAAAATAATAACAATAATAAATAAATTTTTAAAAATTTTTTAAGAAACTTAAAACAAATATAAAGTCTAATGCAGGTAATCTGCACAATTTTTTTTATAAGCAGTGATTGGGAGGCACACAAAAAATTAGTACATATGAGCAAGAATTTTTCTTTCTTTTTTTGCACCTGCCACTTTTCTTTTATTTTTTTTTTAATTTTTATTGAATCAAAACTGATTATACATATGAGCAAGAATTTTAAAACCTATATTGAGTTCTTTTCTGAGGAAAACAGCTCTGGCTTATAGAATGGTATTAATAAATATTTGCTATTAAGTTCCTTCTCTACTGGGAGAAAAATAAAGTGGATTTTAACTGAAGAGAGTAACAAGGTAGACACTGTGATAGGTTTTGAAAAGAATTTGTCAGATTTCCTCTTCTTCCAGGCTTCAATGGCAAGGCCTCCTTTGCATGGCTGTTGGAGAAGCCAATCTTTCTGTCACTATTTCAAATTTTTATTCCCTGTGCTCAGAGCAGTGATTGGCAAACAGTGGGTGTCCCATGAATGTCTGTTGAGTAAAGAAACGAATAAATATTTTCAGAATGACCTGTGAAATTTTTGTCTTTTATATACCTGTAAACTCATTGGGACATATCCATATACCAGTCCAATCTTCGACACTCCCTAGCCCTAAATAAATAATATTTCCTTCATTAATTACAGGTTATCAGCTGTTCCCCACCAACTAATATGCCAGAAATCTGGAAGCCTTCTCAATAATATTAAAAGCCTATTCAATAATATCAAAATAATATTAAAATGTTGTCCAGTCTATTCATGAGAAAACCATCAAACAAATCCTTATTGAGGAACATTCTATAAAATAATTAACCTACTTCTTAAAACCGTCAAGGTCACCCAAAATGAGGAAAGTCTGAAAAACTGTATCAGCCAAGAGGGGCCCACGGAGGCATGATTACTAAATGTAATGTGGTGTCCTGGACAGGATCCACAGAAAAAGGAAAGAACCGAGGAAATCTGAACCAACTATGGTCTTTAATTTATAATAATGTATCACTATTTCTTATTGATCAATATTTCTGTAACAAATGTACAATTACTAGTGTGAGATGCTGATAATCGTGGAAACTGGGCATGGGTACATGCAGACTTTCTATTACTATCTTCACAATTTTTGTAGATCTACAACTGTTCTAAAAAATATAGTTCATTTTTAAAAATTCAATGTTGGTAAAATCTTTTAAAAAAAATAATTCAGCTTTCTAGAAACCTTTTAAAATGTACAACAAATGTCTCCACTTTCTTAACACTTTCAAGCATAATTCCATCTTTAAAACTGTAATACATTATGAGCATCAGTTTTCATCCCTTGCGATAATAGAATTCTTCCTCCTTCCTCTCTGACAATCTAAAGCAAGTGCCTACTTTCAGCAAAGTCTCTCCTGTTAATACAGATGAATCATTTAGAGCAGTGCTTGGAACATAAAAAGTTTGCAATAACCTTATTATTATAATACAAAGATGACTGTCACTTACCCACCATAAGCAGATCATATGCTTTGGGTATTTCTTGTAATAATAATGACCTAGTTGTAATCTGTACCTATTTGCTCACCTGTTGCTGTTAGGATCAAGGTAAGGAATTAGGTCTTTGACCACGTAAGAGTGAAGCTAGATGATCCAGCAATGAGCTACACCTCTGTTTTAGATCCCATTGGCTCCATCGAACAAGCATGGTGGCTCACACATGTCCTCCCACCCACACCCCAACACATACACACTGTCTTCTCTCTCTCCAGTCTATTAACTTGCCTCCATCCTCTGGATCAAAGTCAACCAAGGATACTAAGGAACACAGACACCAAGTGGCCAAGTACCAGTGTGAGCTGACATGCTGTCTGGGCAGGGTGGCTGTACACACTGCCTTCCTAAACTGTCTTTCCAGCTTTCAAATGCCTCGTGACCTAAAACTCTTGAGTCAGCAGCATGGCAGAGGCCAGGGGTGATCAGTTCGGGTCACTCTCAGGCAGCACTGCATTGAAACATCCAGGCAGGGCACTGACAGCACCCCCTGCCTGTCTCACTCCTGCCAATCAAGGCAGGCATCCCCTTTTGGCAAGTGGCCAGAGGAGGGTGCTCTGTTGTTAGGAGAAGGCCCTCCAGGAAGAGAGAGAGAGAGAGAGAAAGACAGAGAGAGAGAGAGAGAGAGAGAGAGAAACAGATAAAAAGGGACCCTCTTTACTTTCCATCTCCCTTCAAACCTGCAAGTGGAGCCCTTGTGAGGTTTCTGCTTTTTTGTCTCATCCTGTCACTCTCCAGTCTTTGAACAATACAGGCAACAATGATCTTGTCTCAATGATTTCACAGGCTATTATTCAGACACTCAACTTTTAACATTTCCATTTTGTCATTCTGTTTCCACACAAAAGGTGTACTTCTACAGTATAATGTCCTCAGAATTATGTCAATGAGCAGTAATGGCTTTTAACATTAAGTTGATCATTAACAACTACATTATCTGAGGCATAATCAGTACTTCAGCCTTTTGTGTGATGATGACACTACAGAATTTGAAACTGATAGGAAGATGCACTCATAACATATAAAAATATTTATGTAGTAATAAAAGGTGAGTGAAAAGCAAACAGTCTTAAACAGTAAAATGAATGAAAATACTAACATATTTTATTCAAAAAAAAGGTAAGCTTCTAAAGGAGAAAAATAGGTAAACAATATCACTATGATAACATTTCTTGGTTCATAAAGGTTTTCATATCGTTTCTAAACAATCTATGTGGAAGGTCATTACAGTGGAGCTTTTTAAGAAGGGCATATTCCCAAAAGTGCACATTTTTAGAACAGCAAGTAAAATGGAAAGAGGATTCTGTAAATTTTCAAGCTATTAGGCAAATAGTGTTGATTGATAATCTTAAATATTGTTTTTAAGATTGTTTTACTCTTCCCCTTTCCACCTCTTGTATGAGAAATCATTCAGGAAAGAATTGTGTCTACCCACAATTCAATGGTTGCAACCACACAGCATTCAGGACATGGAACGGTCATGGCAGTGACACCAAGTTCAGAAGTCTGGACAGAAGCCCAAGTCTTAATGAGCCATGTCTTATATATGATTTTGGATCTTGATTAAAATGTATTAATTGTAAAGAGGAAAGACACCTCATCACAGAATCAAGTCAAAGCTCATGTAATCATGAAGAATAAAACACAAACATGCTCTTCCTATCCTTTGATGAAATAATCTAATTTCCAGAAATCTACCCTTTAAGAACAACCTAAATTCAGAAATAGCTTGGTACATAGAGAAGCTAATTACTTTATTTATAACAGTGAAGATCAAACCATTCTAAATGTTCAAAAAGTGAACATTTGGTTAAGTAACCAAAGACAGCATAGTCATTTCTTGTAGTGTTTACCAAAAAAAATAATAATAATAATAAAGAAAATACTTATAACACTAAGTGAGAAAAGAAAAATTCGAAATCACACAGTGTACTTGTGGGGTGTGTGTGCGCACGTGCGTGTGTTATGTAAAGCACTACGCATAGGAAAAAAGGGGGTGGGGACTGGAAAAAGAAAATATACCAAATAAATAGTCTGGTCTTGTTGGGTAGTATTTCTTCTTATTTTTCTTTCTTCTCTGTACTTTTCTGTGTTATTTCCAAATTTTCTTCAGAGAGGATATGTTATTTTCACAGTTTTAAAAAAGATGCATACTTAGTTCTGTTGTTTAGTTGTTCTTACTGGAAGACACTGAACCAAATATATATCTAACAAGAACGATGTGCAACTAACCACGGTTTTCACCCTTCAGACATTGAAAGGAGGTCCTTCGATTTGAAATACAGAAACTTTGTGCAGAATGTATGTGCTATTTGTGACTTCACCCTGGTGCCAAATCTTCCCACCCACACTAATAAACCACGTTGGTTCCCAGGTGTGCCTCGTTGTGCCCAGAGAGTTTTGCCTCAGCTCACTCTGTTTATGGTTTCCTCAGTTCCAGTTCCCTCTCACCTACCCTAATCCTGTCTCCCAACATCAATACCAGAGGTTTTATTTAGGGAATGAAGCAGTATGTTTTGAGGGAAGGTGGAAAGCTTTACTCACAGAAAACACAGAAAAGGTTGTGTGTATCCTGACTGCAGGGGGAGAGCTTGATGTGACAAGTCGAGAGGGACAAGGAGGTACATGGGCGAGTAGGGACTGTTCAGCACACACTCTCTGCTCCAGTCAAAGAAATCCACTTGCTGAACTTTATATGTGTCTCATTCTATCTGTCCCAGTTTCCAAACACCACTTATGGTATTTGTCCCTCCTGGAATACAGTCTCTGATCTTGTCAATTTTTATGCAAGCCATGTCTCTCTTTTTTTCAAACTTAGCCCATTTAAAAACAATGCATATGAGCTTAATGCATATATCATATGGTATTTGTCCCTCCTGGAATACAGTCTCTGATCTTGTCAATTTTTATGCAAGCCATATCTCTCTTTTTTTCAAACTTAGCCCATTTAAAAACAATGCATATGAGCTTAATGCATATATCCTACTTACAATGCTGCTTTTGATCACAAAGCATTCTTCTAAAATGTTACAACTAAAAACCACCTCAATTCTGTAATTTTTCTTATCATTTCTATTCCACAATTATATATTGGAAAAAAATACTGATGTACAGAAGTATCAGGCCAAAATTCTATTAACAAAATATGGTTAAGGTTCATTCTCTTGGATGTCTTCTTTAAAACTTCAAAAATACAGGATAATGTTGTGAACTATAAAACACAGGGATAGTGATTTTAGTTTATGACTATTTCTGAAGTTCTAAGAGTTTATTATATGGGTACTCTTTTCTGATTGTCAACTGGTATTTTTTAATATTTAGGAAAAAAACTGAGGTTTAACTTTGTTTTTTGGTTTTTTTGCTGAAACATAATTGATTATACATCTTTGTGGGGTACAGAGTTGAATATCAATACCTGTGTACAATATCTGATGGTCAAATCAGGATAATTAATATATTCATCACTACAAAATATAAGCTTTATCTTTGATATGAAAAAAGAATAAATGTACTGAGATTCAAGAACAAATGAACCAGGAATCCATGAGTAGCTACTCCAGCAGAACACAAGTCACTGAACAGTGACAATCAGTGTCTCTGAAGAGCAAATCAGTTTCTTCTGCAGACCAGTTTAACCACTTTCTATGACAGAAGAAGAGAACATGTGCCCAAACAGGAAATCTTTGATATTATCATTACAGTCTTCAGGAAGCTTTTGGTTTCTGACTTCTCCAATACTGATGAGGGTTGTCCGCAATTCCATAATACCTGTCAGCAGGTGACATCTACATTTTCCTGAGGGGTCTACCTTTACATGAAGACCATGTTTCTTCTGTACCCGGAATCCCACCTCCACTACATCATGCTTCCTGGCACTCAGAATATTTTTCCCTCCTCCATGCCAAGAAGCCAAGCAACAGGAAAGCTATTGGGTGACCTTCTTTCCTTCATGCCGTATTGTACTGTGAGTCAGGTACTATACTGCCTGAGATTCATCACTGAAACAGACAAAAACACTGCCCTCAAGTTATCTCCAAAAATGGCCTCTATATTATTTATCTTGTGCACCATAACAAATTACCCCAAAACCTAGCAGCTTCAAACAATAATAAATATTCATTATACCTCACAGCTCCTGTGCGGCAGGATTCAGGGGCAACTTAGATGGATGGTTCACGCTTGGAGTCTCTCATGAGGCTGCAGTCATCTGAAGGTTTGACCAGGGCTGGATGAACCACTTACTTCCATGGTGGCTCATTCACGTGGGGGGCAAGTTGGTGCTGGCTGCTAATGAGAGGCCTCAGTTCCTCTCCACAAGGGCCTCTCCAGGAGGCCGCTTAACATGGTGGCTAGTTCTCCCCCAAAAAAAGTGATCTGAGAGAATGAGATAGAAGCCACAATGATTTTTATGAAGTCACACACCCTTGAAGCAGCTACACAGGTCAGCCCTATCCAGTGTGGAGGGGACTATACAAAGCATGACAACAGAAGGCAAAGATCAGAGGGGGTCATCTTGGTCATCTTGCCATTGCTCATGACATCCTCCGTCCAGATGTGAAGTCTGCTTTTGGACCAACTTAAATGTGGACTGGCCTGTGACTGTTTTGACCAAGTGAATACAGCAGAAATGGTAGTACGCCAGTTTTGACTTAAGAGTCCTTCCAGAGGACTGGCAGTTTTGATTTCCTGCCTTTTGGAGCCCTTAGCCACCATGTGAGAACTTCAGGCTACCCTGCTGAAAGAAATGGCCATGTGAAGGTATGTGGACTTGTCAGGCACGTGTGCAAAACAGGCCATGCTGGTTGATCTTCAGATGCCTGCCATACCCGCTACCGCATGACTGCAGCCACAAGAGAGACTCTAGGTGAGACTCAGCAGGTGAGCCAGCCCACTCACAGAACCACGGGACATCGTAAACTGGTGTCTTTACCCACTAATGTTTGACATGGTTTATTACGCAAGGATAGAAAACCTGAATAAAATGTATACAAATTTTTGTCATGCATTCTTGGTACTTGTGTACAACTTTTACATAACATGAACCCTGTGAGTGCAGGGATCTTTTATACCAAAGCCTAGAACAGTACCTGCATTACCGCAATGGCCGCCTAACTGGTTTTTCTCATTACTTTTGCCTCCTACCTTCAATTGCCGGAAAAGCAGTCAGAGTGACTATTGTCAATACTCTTATCAAAGACTTTCCTGATCCCCAGACCTGGCTCTATCTGTATTACGGGTTATCATGGCAGTATATACATCTCTTTCATAGCACCTATTAAACTGTATATTATATCATAAATTGCATAAGTGTTTTTTGATGTTTGCTCCCTCACTAGGTCCTAATCTCTAATGGGTAAGGCACATAAATATCTTATTCATTGCTCTATCCCCAGTTTCAAACATAGTACCTACTACATAGTAGGTGCTCAGCCAATATTTGGCGAATAAGAACATCTCAAAATGTCTTTTGCACTTCATTTTGTAAAAGAAATTTATTTCTTACTGCTTTTAGTTTGCCTATTTGGGCTATTTTCATAAGTAATGGAAAAAAATAAAACTAGTTAATGTTTTAGCTATTTTTTCACAGGCTACTAAAAATGGGTCATGAAAATAATTACCCAAAATTACACACAGAATCGTAACTTTAAGCCTTCAGGTTAGCTTTGGATTCTCTTATTAATATGCAGAGATCTAAGGGGTGGGGAGAAAGAGGCGGAAAAAGGAGGAATTGGTAAAGGGACACAAAAATAAACTATATTGTATATTGATAAATTAAAAAATAAAATTAAAAAAGCAGAGATCTAGCCACTCTTTATCAAGAACAAGTCAGATATTATCTTATTCGTCAATACAAAATTTAAAAAAATAATAATTTTCCCACTCCCCCAGTTCTCATTTTATTTTTTATATTTACTATAACTGCATTTTTATTTCTAAAAAAAAATGATTTTCTGCATTCTCTGTTATATATTTATATTTATTAACTTATTTAGATAACAAGTTAAAGATTCTGCAACTCCCTTCTTCAGAGACCTTGGAAAGCATAAAGCTATGGTTAATATAATTATACCAATCCTTGAAAATCAAAATCACTACCAAAAACTCTTCTACACTAATAAAAAATGGAGCCAGACAGACTGTTAGGTAAAGCATATGCTAACAAAGCACAGAAGTGGTTAAACACAAGGACATTTTCCTATATAGGAGACCAAAGGCACAAATATTCAATAACAAAAATTTTAGCCATATGTGCACTTATGTAGAACAGATTATTAACTGTTCTCCTCCATAAATAAAAGAACTGAATTACAATAAATCTGAATAATTTTAAATTATTTTTCTGAAAGTACAGGCATTAAACACTGATGATCATTCAGCGGAAATTTCATCAAGATACATGTATGACAGAAATACCAAGTTCATTTTACAGTGTCAAATGGAGGCAAATTGTGCAAATGCTTATATTCAAAAACATTTTTAGACTAATTACTTTTTTTGGACAACCCTTTCAGTGTTCTCTTTCTTTTTTTCTTACATATGCTTCTAAATCTGTGTTTGGAATCCAAATTTTAAATCTAATTATGAGCAAAGGAATATGCCTACTTAACATCCATGTAGGACTAAATTACTCTCACATTCATAGAGACTCATGGAAGTTTCCAGTTGGATGTTATCTAAAGTTTATCTAATCTAGTGGTTTGCAAAGTTTAATGTGCATTAGAATCACCTAGAAGGCCTATGTAAATGCAGGTTGCTGGATTCCACTCTCAGAGTTCCAATTCAGTGGGTCTGGGATGAGGCCCAAGAATTTGCTTCTTGACTAGTTCCCAGGTCACACTAATGTTATTGGTCCAGAGATCACATTTTGACAATCACTGATCTAACCTACCACTTACTTAAATTTTACAGATAGAGAAATAAAGGGCCAGAAAATTTGGAAGATTGATGCAACATTTCTGCCACAGTTAGTGGCAAAAAAAAAAAAAAAAAAAAAAAAAAAGGAACTAGGAAATTAGGAAGTTATCTATCACCAATAAATGACATTGATCTGTGTCTAGAAGAATTAAAAAGAAGTTTCCATATGGAAAAGAGCATCTCTTGGCAGGAAATAAAGCCAGGAAAGGCAGATTAAAGTCAGAGCCCTTAGAAAATTATGATAAGGAATTTGGACATTGTTTCTAGACTATAGGAGCCATGGAGAGGGTTTGAGGTCTATAAGGCAGAAGTTTTTGAAAAACCTCTTCTGGGAAGCATACCTAAAAATGGTGGACAAAATATAAAAGACAACTTTTTTTAATACCTTGATGAGTTGTAATATCAAAGGAGTCCCTAGGAACCAATAACAAAGAGTCCAAAGGATTAAAGAGATTTGGATTAGACTTTTGCTCTGTGGTATCTGCTAACTCCTGGTGGCCCCGAACCTGAATTTCAATGAATTGTGCTTTCTTGACAGGACATAAACCTGAGGCCAGATCAAAAATGGGCATCAACACACAAGGTAAATAGAAGAAAACGATCAAGTAAGAGGAGGAATTAACTAAATAAAAATTAAAGATAAAATACAGAGCATCACTACAGCTAAAAGTTTGCTCTCTGATGAAACTGATAAGAAATACATCTCTGGGCCGGCCCGGTGGCGCACTGGAGAGTGCGCCGCTTGGGAGCACGGCGGCACTCCCGCTGAGGGTTCAGATCCCATGTGGAGACCAGTTCCCGCTCACTGGCTGAGCGCGGTGTGGGCGCAACACCAAGGGTTGCGATCCCATTACCAGTCAGTAAAAAAGACAAAAAGGAAAAAAAAGAAAAAGAAATACATCTCTGATAAGAATAACTTAGAGAAATAATGCAAAATACAAAATGTGAGGAATAAAAGGGAGATTAATTAGTGATACAACACATACTAAAAAGATGATAGAAGAATATTATATCAATTTTATAATAGGAAATGTGAATGATTCAGTGAAATGGACAAATTTCTTGAAAAATATCTTATCAAAACATATTCACAAAGACATAGAAAACCTAAAAGGCCTTAGAACCGCCTCAAGAAACTGAAAATGTTGTTTAAAATTTCTTGCACAGGAAAAGACCTTGTTGAAATAGTTATTTTGATGCATTCTATGAAGCAGTCAAGGACCAG
>NW_007736764.1:20583-29657 GCF_000696425.1 Galeopterus variegatus
GAAATGACAAAATAATAGTAATGAAGAACAGATTAGTGATTCCCAGCAGTTAAGGAGGAGGTGGAGGTAAGAGGAAAGTATGTGGGGCCAGCCCGGTGGCGCACTGGATAGCGCGCCGCTTGGGAAGCGCGGCGGCGCTCCCGCCCGAGGGTTCGGATCCCACATACGGACCGGTTCCCGCTCACTGGCTGAGCGAGGCACGCGAGCAATACCGAGGGTTGCGATCCCATTGCCGGTCCCCGGTCCGGTACAGGGGCAACACTGAGGGTTGCGATCCGTTGCCGGACACAGAAAAAGACAAAAGAAAAAAAAAAAAGGGTAATATGGGTGATCCTTGTGGTAATGCAATGTTTTGTGTCTTGGCTGTATCAATGTCAATATCCTGATTATAATATTGTACTATACTTTTACAAGACGTTGCCATTGGGGGAAATGGTAAACAGTACATGGGACCTCAATATTATTTCTGCATGTAAATCTACAGTTATCTCAAAATAAAAAGTTAAATTGGAGAAAAACTAACAACATTATTCATGAAACTTGACAAACTGATTCTAAATAAATATAGAAAATCAGAGAGCCAAGAATCATGTAAAGGGACAGTAGTGATGGGGAAAAGTCAGAATAGGAACTACAGGAAATGAGAAGAATGATATTTCAACAAACAGAATATTAATGAAGCGATAAAAAAAATTATAAAAGGGAATTAAACAGAACTTCTGGAACTGAAAAGCACAGTAACTGAAATGAAAAATTCATTAGAGGTGTTTAACAGAAGATTTGAGCAGGCAGAGGAATTAGTGAACTTAAAAGATGTGTCCATTGAGATTATCCAGTCAGAGTGCAGAAACAATTTTTTAAAATGAACATCCCCTAACAAACTGTGGGACATCAATAAGATACTAACTACACATGATGCAAATTCCAAAGGGAGACAGAAGAGAGAAAGGAGCAGCAAGAATACTTGAAGAAATACTGGCTGAATACATCATCCCAAATTTGATTAAAGACATGAACCTACACACCCAAGAAGCTCAATGAACTTAATGCAGGATAAAGGCAAAAAGATCCATACCAGGACACATTATAGACAGATTTTCAAAAGATAAAGAGGGAATCTTGAAAGCAGCAAGAGAGAAGCAACTTATCACGTGATTTCTCCTCAGAAACCATGGAAGCCAGAAGGCAGTGGGATGACATATTCATATATTTAAAGTTCTGAAAGAAACTGTCAACTAAGAATTCCATACCTGATAAAACTATCCTTCAAAAAAGAAGGGAAAATTAAGACATCAGATAAACAAAACTAAGGGAGTTTGTCACTAGTAGACCTGCCCTACAAGAAATACTAAAGGGAGTGTGACATTTATGACAATAATAATATACAGAGTGGGGGATAAAACTGCAAACAAGCAGAATTCTTGTATATGAGTGAAGGATAGTCTAAAGAATAGTATTTTATCTAAAGAACAGTGGAGGGACTTGAATAATCAGATAGCAAGACTGATTATAAATATATAGTAATTAAGATAGTGTGATATTAATGTGGAGATAAACCCATAGACTAATGGAACAGGACAGAGATCCCGGAATTATATCAATACACCTGGGTGGAAATCTGATATATGAGAGAACTACCATTGCAAATCAATGGCAAAAGGATTAATTTATCAGTAAACTATTCTGGGACAACTGATAACACAGATGGAAAAAAACATGGTATCATCTTACACTCTAAAAACAATTCTAGATGGATCACGAACTTAAATGAGAAGAGCAAGACTTTGAAATTTTAAAAGAGAATATAGGAAAAAATATTTATCACTTCAGAGTAATGAATAATTTTAAAAGCAAACAAAAAACATAAACCAAAAAGGAAAAGATTGATAAGGGATTACTATCCAAAATATTAAAATCCTATGAATTAAAATGAAAAAGTCAAACAACTCATTAAAAATGGAAAGAAGATATAATGGATAGTTTTTCACAGAAGATGAATGGACAGAAAACATATTAAAAAGTCTCTATGTTAATAGTGATTACAGAAATGTGTATTAAATCTACCATAAAATACAATGTCACATCCAAGCAGACTACAAAAATTCAAAAATCTGAAAATGCCAGATATTGGTAATATGTGGACCAAAGCAACCGCTCATATACTACTAATGTAGAAAAATTGGTAAAACTACTTTGGAAAACAAGTCAGAATTAGTTGGTAATGGTAAATTTGTGCATACCCATCAAATACCACTTCTAGGTATAAAGAAACTTTTAAATACATTAACATGGGGAAACTTACACAAGAACATTTATGGTAATATTTTTGGTAATATAAGTCAATCCAAATGCCCAAAAAGACTAGAATAAAAAAATAAATTGGAATGCATTCTTGAAATAGAATACTATGCAAGAGTGAAAACATATGAATTACAGATGGGCACATCAACATAAATGATTCTCAAAAACATAACATGACGGAAAATCACAAGTTGCAGAATAATACATTACTATTCTTTTTATACAAAGTTCAACAACAGGTAAAGTGAAACAACATAGGAATATATATTTTTATTTAAACATATACATATATAATCTCTACATAGATTTACACATATGTGGTAAGCTTTGAGGAAAATAAGGCAATAAACAGAAGTCAGAACAGTGGTTACCTTTGGGGCAAAGGAGGGAAGATGCAAGGCCAGGAAAGGGAGTGGTTGCAATTGGGCAGGAACTCACAAAACAAAGGCTCTCAAAAGTAAAGGTAATATCTTATTTCTTAAGCTGATCATGAGCAGTGATCATTTTATTATCTTTTAAATTGCTACTTACATTTGACATATGTTCTTCTAGTATGCTATATTTCAAAAATAAAGTATTCACAAAACATTGTATTCACAATAAAAAGTAAAAACAAAAAGAAAGTCTGCGTAGGAAAAAATGATCAAGTCTATGTTTTAGAAAGAGTACTCTGGTGGATACGAAGAAGAGAGACTTGGACAAGCCAGTACTGTCTAGGAGGGAGAAAATGAGGTTCTATGCTGAGCAACGTCAAGCATTGATTTAAAAGAGAGGCCTTGTGAACGTATCATTGACACAATTGCTGATAGAATGGATGCAAGGATACCAATGTATTTTGTGCCTGGCGTATTGTTAGAAGGAAGGTGATAATGACCAAAAGGAACTGTAAGGAAGCCTCTATTTAAGGGGCAGGAGGAGGAATAGGAGCAAGCAACGAAAAGATAGGAAGAAATCCAAACGAGAACAATGTCCCAAAAGCCAAGTGAGGATCAAGAGTTAAAGTCTGGGTTGGATAGCTTCACTCACTGTAAAGCATGTTTTGGGGTCATCTGCTGGTATGAAATGAACAGAGGAGAATGAAAATGGTTTGGAACAGCAGCTGTGGGAAATACAATAGGGAAGAAAAAACAGAGACAGATAACAGACTGCTGAACAGGGAGGAGGGCCCAGCTGAGGTTGGATGACATGAATGTGTAGGAAAGCCAGTGGCACGATTCGTGACCTAACTCCAGCAACCTCGGTTATCACTGAGCAGTTATCAAGGTTGCAAACATTATCAGGACTAAGGCATGCAAAAACACACATGCAAACACACATGCACATGGCATACGCATGCACTCACACGCACACACTCCGGGTTTGGGTTAAATAATGTCATAAATCTATCAAAAACCTTAGAACACAGTACAGAGGAAACTTTGTAAAGTCTTTTATACCAGGCAATACAATTTCTGTGGATGACAAGTATTTCCATCTAGGCGCAGCTTCTGCAGGATTCTGATTGGTCAGAATTTCCAAAAAAACTTACAAGAGGAAGGTGAGTGGGACAAACTACAGTCCCCACTACAGCAGGTGACCCCGAGGCAGCAATTGATGTACATCCTCTCTCCCCTTTACCACCCATGTTAGAGTCTCCTCCCCTTCGTTAGCACTTAACGCTGGTCCAAGTGGCTTGCCTGGTGGGTTGACCCAGGCCCTCATCTCTGAGACCTATTTCCATGCCCTTCTAAGGCCACAGTCACTTTACTTGCTCTTTTACCATTGCAATACCCTGTGAGACAACACATTTCCCATCGTGTAGAGCAGCCCTGCCTCTCTATGATGGTCACGGTCAACTACACCTGCCAGCGAGAAGAGACTGACCCGCCTGGGAGTCACCTGCTGCAGCAAGGTCTGTACCATCTTCTGCCTGCCATTATGACCTTGTTACCATAGTAATTGTGCCACTTTGCTTCTGACAGCTAAGTGTTGCCACCTGGCTTCTGCTCTTCAAGGATCTTTTCATCCTCACTGCTGCTAGGGAGCTCAGTTCTCTCACAGAATCTCCTACCCTTTGCCCCAGCCTACAAAGAACATTTCACTACTGAGCTTCTTGAAAACCCTGGTGTCTTAAGACCAATGCATTCCTGTTATTTTGACAAGTGATGTTTTTAACACGGTCAAAATTCTTCTGGCCTTGGAGAAATGAACAGCATTTCTTGCTTCCAACACTTGACCCTATCATCTCTTCAGAGCCACAACAGGAGTTGTTCTGAAGGAAGCGTTTCAAAACTGAGGCAGCTCCTGTCACTTGTGGTACATGCACCTTCTCATCTACGTGCAAGAAAAGTTGTTGAGGTCAGTGCCTTCAACCCCTTGGATGTTTGGTGGTTTGCCTTTTCAAGACTCTCATATTTCAGATATTTTCTCTGTTTTTTTTTTTCTTTCACATCTTTTTCTATAACTTGCTCCATATCTGTCCCAGGAGCTCCACACTTCATTTTTCATGTTAGCTGCACTTGCCTGTTCTTCTATTAGTGTTTCTGGCAGAATATGGTCAAACTGTCATTAGTCTCCAGTGCCACAAACATGACTAGATCTAGAAAGCAAGGGAATGCTGATAAAAGGAGAGATATTAAGAGATGGCTTTCCACTGCTACAGTGAAAGGTAGACTGCCAGCAACAGGTACAGTCACAATGTTGGCCAATGCACCAATCTGAGCACCTTACTGGTTTTTTGAGAAACCAACCAATGTGCACATATCAACATTCACAGACACACATGCATATACATGCACACACACACACAGCAGATGATTATATATCTTTTTCCTAACTGAACAAAGAAAAGGCAGCAATACCTTTCGAAGGGCCTGTTCTTTCTCGGTAAAATGTTGTAAGATTGCTGTCAAAGATGGTTGTACATGAGAGACAAAGACAAAAAAAATTGCTTGCTCCAAGGATTTGCTGAACGATTTCATATCGTTGAATTCTAGCCATTAACACGTGTATTTAGATCCTGACAATGACTGACAGACATTTGGAAGCAAAAGTAAAAGTTGACCTGCAGACAGTTCAACCTGCCATATGCTTGCTGTCACTGTCAACAGTTTGTAGACCATCCTAATTTATTCTTTAGCTGACTAACCTGATGAATTTAAAATAAAGAAATAAAGAAAGAAAGAATACCTGCTTTTTTCTTTTTCAAGCATGGCATTTTATTTTTCCTTTTTACTCATAAGTATGGACAGAAGAATAAATGATTAATCCCAACTTAAGATAGTTTTAAGACTAAAGAATGGGTTCCCCCCCCCCTTGGACCTGTCACAGATGTTTTCCACTTAAATCACTGCCTCACTGAGGAAATTCTTAAACAGTATTTATCAGGCATAATTTCAGAAATAAAAGTTATTTTCTTCAACATAGCCTATCAGAATTTTTAAAGGAAACTTAGTGCTCAGAAATCACTACAGTTTAAATTGTATATGTGTATGCATGTTTAGAAACAAGTATATGGCAAAATATACTTTTTAATTTCTCTAATTTTTGCCTTTTTAAAAATAATTTTATCACTGTCTCTTATCAAATATGTTTAAATAACCAAATATCCCATTAACTAGCTGCTCCTTCCTCTTGTTTCTTGAAACTTCATCTCAGGCAATATTGTAGATGAAAGAGATATCTGAAGGGAAAAGAGGAAGTTAGTTTTAGTTGTTTTAAAATTTGACACTTAGTACAAACCTACACATAGTTTTTTCTTCTCTTTTTCAAGAATAGGCCCTCAACTTCAGCAGTTTCAATCGAATGGTTTATTTATAGTAAAAATGTTATTAAAACCTGAATAAATGAGATTTACTCATTAATTTTTAAATATTCTAGATTATGAACAGGGACTATGGATTGTGTTATACATTCTCTGTTTCTCCTGCTTTACACGTAGTTCTTGGCCTATGGAGGGACTCAATCAATTAATTTTAGCAAAACGGTTAGTTACTCACTAATAGTTATTTATAATAGGTTAATATAGTTAAGTTATAATATGTATTCTGCTTTTAAAGGTGCCCCCTCTATATCAAAATATTCTAAAACAATTAAACCAACCATCTAAGACATGTAGAAACATTAATTATCTTACAATAAAATATTTTACTGCTCACATTTTAGCAAACTTTACTCTTCTTCAAGTATCTCTTCTGAGGACTTTTGAGACATGAATCATGATAATAATAAACAACTTGGAGTGGGTCCTAAAAATTAAACATGAAAATAGAATAAAGCTGGTTTGATTGCAGGTGTGTGCTTGTTTGCTTACTGATGGACAAAGCCCTTGGGAATGTTAGAAGGATGATCCACAGCTCGCCCAACAATATCCAACTGGATTTTCCCTGCAGATCCTCTTTGTCCCTTAAGTTCTCAGGCAGAGGAGGATGGGGCTGTTGCACCGCTTCTGCTGAAGCACCCACAAGACTCTGTGCTCAGCTGCAGAAGCGGAGCCCTGGGCAGCTGGCACTCTTCCACAGGGAGCTACGAACACCACTTCGCCACATTGCAAGTTTCCCCAGGCAGCAGATGTAGAAGCACCCACAAGACTCTGTGCTCAGCTGCAGAAGCGGAGCCCTGGGCAGCTGGCACCCTTCCACAGGGAGCTACGAACACCACTTCGCCACATTGCAAGTTTCCCCAGGCAGCAGATGTCTTGTGGCTGCCGTTCAGGTCTCCACCTCTACCGGGCCACCTGTACAACATATTTAATGTACCCACAATGATTTCGTTGTTACCTACGAAAGATTTTTTTAATTTAATTTTTCTCTGATCTCCCGTATGGCCAGTGAGATTATTGTATGAAATGAGGCCTCATATCACAAAACTTTTTAATCAAATATAGAAGGGAGAAATCAAATCCAGCACACGTTTCCCCATCCTCCAACTTCCCCAAATAATTCAGGAAAATTCATTCACTTTCAATGTCATTATAATTAAGTTTTGTTCCTTAAAAAAACTGATGTTTTCTAAAAGCTGTTTTGCTAAGCCGCTATACAGAAAAGTTAAACAACTAACTGTTAAATCGCACACCCTTCTGCGTGACTCTGACACTACCAAACTTTAACACGCCTCTACCAAAACTTTAAGCTGTGGGTGCCATCCTCTTAGAACATTATCAGGAAAGCGTTTTGACTTTTTCGGCTGCTAAAGTGATACTTACAGTACCATTGTGTGTATTTAGTTTAAAAATGAGGTTGATAATGATAATGTTTTTCCATAAGATGATCTTCTACTTTTTAATGATACCCGTAGCTTCCCCTACATAAATGACTAAATCCTTACAGAATCTCTGTCTTGATTAGCACTCCTGCTAGTAAAATTTCACATACTAAATCAGCACCAGCTGTAGCAAGAAAGAAAGAAAAAGGCAAGTGTAAATGTTCCATATGCCCCACCAAATTGGCATCTGTGTCACTAACCCTCTTTTTTTAACTATTGTATACATACATTCTCTTAAGTGTTTTGTTCACAGAATATTGCTAACAAAATTCTCCCTGTTGGCATATCCAGGAAAGAACCTGTCCTTGGTATCATTCAACTACGCAGAACAATTTCTCTTTCCCCCCTCGTGGTCACAGACATACCTGAATGTTCTATTTATATAAGTGGCTTCACGTGAGTGAACTTTTATTTTGACATCTGTTCTCTGGAATGTGACACTGCAGTGCTCTTACAAAGCTGCTTTACAGTTGGAGTTTAACTGGTAGCAACAACAAACAATGTCAGAGAGAGAACAGAATTATTTTGGTCACCTGAAGGTATCTCGGAGACGTGGCATGAAACAACCTGTAATGTGATGGTGACAGAAAGCATTTTAGATCACTCTCATATTGTCACCCATATTTCTTGAAATTATGAGGTGCCTCTCTATAGATATATAGGTATAGATATAGTTATATCACAAATAGCCCCCCAAATTTACCTAAGATGCTGTGTTATGGTACTTTAGGTGGTTTTTAATAGCTTACCCATCAGGACATTATTAATGATCTGAAATCCAGTAGGTGACTTCTTCAGGAAAATATTCAAGTAATCAATACGAATTCTACAACAGCCCTCAGAAAGCTACAAACAGAGAAGAGCATGCTAATTAAACAGTCTACGCACAAGGAGTATTAGTAGGGATATGTACCAGAGGTAGCTGTTTCACAGGTTTAAAAAATTTTAAGCATTTTCTTGTCTCATTGGAACACAGTTACCTTGGTGACAGCCAGTGCATATGGAAAAGAGAACTGGCCACTCCTTCTCGTGTGGCTCCCATTGGTTCCTGCTCACATCTTCTCACAACTGTTTATAGCACTGGGTTGCTCTCACTTCCTTATGTCGCTGCCATTCTCGATTTGACTGTGAGCTCCTTGAGAACTGGGATAGTATCTGTGCAGACCCACGTCTATCCTACCAGAGTGTCAGAATTTAGTAGATACCCAATAAGTGTTTGCCCATGTCAAAATGGTTAAGAAATCTGAAAGTTTTTGTTAAAAGTTAAATGAACTGGTTGGTAAACAACTGGGATCAAATGACCCAACTAAATAAGAAAAAGGGAAACGGTATTTTTATCTAAAGGTAAAAATCAGAAGACATTTAGATTACAAGTTAAAAATCTTTTGGATCTGGGCCGGCCCGGTGGCGCACTGGATAGTGCGCCGCTTGGGAAGCGCGGCGGCGCTCCCGTCCGAGGGTTCGGATCCCACGTGTAGACCGGTTCCCGCTCACTGGCTGAGCGAGGCGCGGGAGCAACACCGAGGCTTGCG
>NW_007736764.1:30325-43124 GCF_000696425.1 Galeopterus variegatus
GTTAAATGAACTGGTTGGTAAACAACTGGGATCAAATGACCCAACTAAATAAGAAAAAGGGGAAACGGTATTTTTATCTAAAGGTAAAAATCAGAAGACATTTAGATTACAAGTTAAAAATCTTTTGGATCTTAAGATGCAGTTTACCTAAATTCAGTGAATAGTTTAGAAAAGAGCATGTGGGAATAATCCACATTGTAGTGTATCTTGCAAACTGCTTTCTTAAATTATGAAAATTCACTCTATTAAAAACACAGCTTCCCTTGTGAGGTGATGGCCTCTCTTCCCAGTACTGTGAGCAGTCAATCAAAGCTGCTGGCCTCCTCCCAGAAGAGCTCTGATGGGAATTCCTGCACTGAGAAGTTTGGGAGAGATGATCCAGTGTTTACATAGATGGAATTCAACTGTGCTTCCTAACCCTGGAGGGATCTTGAAGCTGTCAAATTTTTTTATTGAAACATAATTGATTGTACATATCTGTGGGCACCACGTCGAATATCAATACCTATGTGCAATATGTGATGTTCAAATCAGGATAATCAGTATATTGAACGTTACGCAATGTAATCAGTTTTTGTGGTCCTTTACCAATTTCTCGCTAACTCCCCTTCCTCTCTCCCTTTCCCACTCCTGGTAACCTCAGTTCTGTTCTCTCCTTTTGAAAGTTCAATGTATTATTTTGATTGTCATAACCTTTCTTTCTTTTTTAAAAAAATATTTGTATTATTTGTTGTTTCTATTTTTTAAGCTGCCACTTACAAGTGAGGACATGCAGTATTTCTCTTTCTGTCCTTTATGTCACTTAACATAATTTTCTCTAAGTTCATCTATGTTTCTGTGAATGGCAGAATTTCGTTCTTTTTTATGGCAGAGTAGTATTCCATTGTGTAGATATAGCACATTTTGCTTATCCAGTCATCTGACGATGGACATTTAGGTTGGTTCCAACTCTTGGCTGTTATAAATAGAGCTGTGATAAACATGAGTGTGCAGGTATCCGTTTGACACAATAATTTCCATTCCTTTGGGTATATACCCAGCAGTGGGATTACAGGTTAGTATGGCAGTTCTATCTGTAGTTGTCTGAGGAAACTCCATACCGTTTTCCATAATGGCTGCACGAATTTACAGTCCCTCCAACAGTGCAGGAGGGTTCCCCTTTCTCCACATCCTCACCAGCATTTGTTATTCTGTCTTTTTGGTAATAGTCCATCTAACTGGGGTGAGATGATATCTCAGTGTGGTTTTGATTTGCATTTCCCTGATGCTTAGTGATGTTGAGCAACTGAGAACTTATTCTTAAAACATTTGGTCATATGGTAGTTGGTAGAAGCAGTGGTAAAATGTGTTTTTCTACTGATGTATATGTTCGTCAGAGTAAGCACAGTTCTTTTTCTCTCTATATTCCTGAATATCAGCACAGCGTTGCAGAGTATGTATTTTAAAATTACTATTGAATTTAAACCGACTGCATGATTTTTTTTTTGAACGACTGATTTCTTACTTGGTTGCCTGCTTATTTTTTAGTACCTATTCCTAGGTCTATAATTGGCATGCTTATTTTAATACAGTTGCATGGATGATAAATTACACACTGATATGGGATTTCCACAAATGACAGACGAGTATAAAAATGAACTTAGTGAATCAATCAATCAAGAAGTCCTTTCTAGGGCCGGCCCAGTGGAGCACTGCTACAGTGCGCTGCTTGGGAGTGCGGCGGCGCCCCCGCCGAGGGTTCGGATCCCACATACAGACCGGCCGTTCACTGGCTGAGCGAGGTGCGGGTGCAACACTGAGGGCTGCAATCCCATTGCCGGTCCCAGTCCGGTACGGGCATGACACTGAGGGTTGCGATCTGTTGCCGGACACGAAAAAAGACAAAAAGGGGAAAAAAAAAAGAAGTCCTTTCTGGGAATGCTGTATGTATACAGTCCTTCGTTCTTTCTGGGAATGCTGTATGTATACAGTCCTTCGTTCTTCAGAGTGTAGAGTCATCAACCCAAAAGAACAGGCACAAAGGCAGGTGCAAGCCGGGATGGTGTACAAACTGGCATTCTGGTTGATCTCTGCCTGTGCCATGCTGGTTGTTAAATATTTTGAATACCAACTTTGGTTTCTGTTTTAAGGCAACTTGTGATCCTGATGAGAAAACATCATATAATTACACTCTTAAAATAATTAGGGAATACACAGTACATGAAAAACAGGGGATTTTATACAATATATGCAAGGAGCTCACAGAAAATGGTCATGTTTAGGAGGCAAAGTTCAGGAGGTGGTAACATATTAATTACACTCTTAAAATAATTAGGGAATACACAGTACATGAAAAACAGGGGATTTTATACAGTATATGCAAGGAGCTCACAGAAAATGGTCATGTTTAGGAGGCAAAGTTCAGGAGGTGGTAACATATGGAATTTTAATTTGAAGCACTGGCCTTCATATCCCAAGGTGATTGAAAATACCAGTTTGGACTAATGCTATCTATGTATATAGGGACCAGTCGTCAATGCCTTTCATAATTCTGTAGGTTTTGTTCGCCAAAAGCTACCTCACTTTCTAGAGATGCATGCCAGGGTAGTTTGTGTGTGGTGGCTGCTTCCGAAAAGGCCAAAGTCAGGTCACACACTATTTAAAGCACTACTTTATTTAAGACAACTTTCAAGTGCTTCTTCTCCCTTTGCTATCTATGATTGCCCCATCTCAGTTTGCCATAGAGCAGCTGTTTCGATATCCAGCATTTATCCGTTCTCCACATGCATCCAGCCCAGAGGGATTGTTAAGCAGATCATTGTTTTAATTCTGGCTACATTCCAGGTCCCCATTATTAGTGATCCTGTCTTAGCATTTACTGTTCAGTTTGGCTCACAGGTGATGTTGATTAAATTGGATATGCCATCTGGGATGGGTTTTCGGCTGGTAGGCACGTTCAAGGCTGAGCACACCTACTGCTTCGCTGTGGTCTGAGTTTTATGCCACCTTTGGTTTGGTTTGGTTTGGTTTTCTGCAACCTGGGCTTGCCTCTTGCTTTATTCCTCTAGCAGTTGTGTGAAACTGGGCAATCCACTTTACTGCCCGGGGTCTTGGTTTTCTAATGAATAAAACAGAGAGAATAATCATTAATTCACTGCTTCACTTAATTCCTTGTTAATTTTTTAACCATTTATTAGGCAGCCACTTTGTGCCTGACTCTGTGCAAAGTGTGGGGAAATCGGCTACAAATAAGGTCATGGAGCAGAGGAGATAAGACCCATAAACAGAAAGATGGCAATACTACAGGTACTGTTCACAAAACATACCTCTGTGTTATCAGATATGAGCAAAGAGCTATGGAGCCTGGAGGACATGATCATTAAGCTGGATCTTAAAGATCAAGAGCTCCAAACTTTGCTTTCATGTATCTCATCAATTAAAATATCCATGTGAGGGTAACACATAATTTTATTCCTAATTATTGGAGGAAATAAATCAAACATGTACAAATTACTTATTTTCTATTTCATTAGTTAATTTAAATAAGCAAAGTGGACTTGAATACGTGTGCTTCAATACCACATGGGGTTGTTTTGAGAATCAAATGGCACGATGTGTAAGGACATACCTTTTCAAGTGCTGTAGAAAGCTCTTTTGAGCACGCGGGTGATGTTGCCTGCCCTGCCCATCCCACTAGGCTGTCACAAGCACTAAGTTAGAAATGTGAAAGACTGTGGGAAATGCAATGCCCTTATAAGAGCAGTTGTAGCTAACACTTATTTAGTTTTTATGATGTGCTAGGCACAGTTCTAAGTGTTTCATATGCATCAGCTCATTTAATCCTCACAACCACCAATATGGTAGGTCATAGAGGTGACCTATATGAAAGTGTCAATATTTGACCCTTTTTGACAGAAATGGCAATTTTATATGGTTCGACCTATTATTACTTTCCCATTTTACAGATGAGGAAATGAGATGCAGAGAAGTTAAGTAATTTACCAAAGGTCAGATTTAGTAAATGGTTATTATTATTTTTTTAATTACTTATAGACTTTCTGAATCTGTTGGGGTTCTTGGGTTGCAAAAATAAAAATCCAAAATGTCTAACTTTAGAGACAAAAATAATTTATTGGAAGACTATGGAGTTGCTGGGAAAGTCAAAGGAAAAGCTGAAGAACAGAGTATTTCCAGAATCCCACTGTCTCTCATCATGTCAAGGTCTACCCCCTGTTGCAAGCCACCATCTTCCCTCTCCTGGATGAACGCAAGAGCCTCCTAGCTGGTCCCCTAGTTTCTGCCCTTGCCCTTTCTTGGGCTATTTCTAACCTAATGGATAATAAATTATGTTTAAATGTAGGTGAGGTAATGTCACTCTTCCACTTAAACTTTTCAGTGGCTCCCATCTCACTCAGAGGCAAAGCCAACATCTTTACTCTGACCTACACAAGAGGACTGGTGGGTATAGCTTTAGTCCCAGCACTGCCCACCGCCCAGAATAGAGCAGGTGCACTGAGTCACTAAAAAATGGCAAGTGACTAGTACTATCCCTTCTATTAGGAGAAGAAGGGAGAATGGCTTCTGGGCAGGTAAAAATCAGTAACTGCGTCACCCACTACACACACAGACCATTATTGTCTTCTCTTTCTTTAGGATGCCTTTCCATAGAGGAAAATATCAACTATATTATATACATATTAGAAGAATCTATTCATCTTCTATAGGAGTTTGTATCATTGTATTAGGATTTGTATTTTTTCTTCAAGAAAATATAGAAGTTATCAGCTTCTGAGGCTTCTTTAATTCTGCTCAAAATAAAATAATTATGCTGCTTTTGCTGATAAAAAAAGTAATTGAAAAAGGTCAAACAGCACAGAAGTGTGTAGGGTACAGCCACCTCAGCCAGGAGTCCCCATGCTTCTGTCCTGTCCCAGAGACACCATCTCTTTTCACGTGTGGAATGTGTACTTTCAGCATATTTTATATCATAATATGCTTTTATGAAAACACTGGATAGAATAATATTACATGCGCTTGTCTCTAAGCTGCGTATTGGATAAATTCATGCTATGTGAATTGTTCCACAATGCACATTCTTCACTTGACGTTATATTGTAGACAGCTTTTCATGCCTCCTCGGCCCACCTTATCTTGTTCAAAGGTGGCATAGTGTTCCATTATATGAATATATCTTCACTTATTTAACCAATCCCTTAATGATAGATATTGCTTTTAAAAACAAGGCTGCAATTGATATCCTTACATGTAAATGTCCACTGGTGTTTTTAGGACAAAGTTCAAAACAGTGCAATTACTGAGTCAAAGTATAGGAATATTACACACACTGATGCATATTACTAGATTGTACTGCAGAAAATTTATAGCAATGTACACCCCCATCAACAATTCACGATAATGTTCACTTCCTAACACTTGCCAGCATCTTCAATATTCTAACAGAAGGCACAGAATCTGTTAGTATGTCTGTGAACTCTAGACTCTATATACCAGGTCTTACACAATGCTGTCTTCATTGGTAATTGGAAATGAATCAAATTAGTGTATCTGACCTAAGTGAACGCAGCTCCAAAAGTAGCAATCTACACTGTTGCATGATAGAACAGTAGTTATTAGAATAGGGGTATAGCCGTAGATGGGGTTTTAACATTCTCAACAGGACTGAACCCTATCTGAGGTAGACAGATGCATGTAGATACCTAATATTCTGAGACACAGTGTCAGCCAGCGATGGCATCTATGTGACACACACCCCTCCACTCCTCATTCTCTGGCCCTTGGCAGACAAAGACAATTCCAATGATACATCAGATTCAACCTATTTGCCATCCCTGAGCTACACAGTAGTTTTGTCAAACAAATGGAATCCAGAAGATATAAAATTTTCTGCAGGGTATGTTTTAGGGGAGAGGGGAAAGTGTAGGTAGCATCTGATCACAGGACCTTTAAAGCAGCTTTCCCAGTGTTTGATAGTATTGAACATGAGAACAGGTTGAAGCTTGAAGCCCTGTTGTGATTTGTGGATGTGTCTAGTGAAAAATAATTAATAGTCAATTCAGAACAATTCTGGTCAGAATCTTGCTGGTGGAGACAAAAGTGATCCCAGGACAGCAACTACATTCATTTGAAATCTTGAAATGATTAGGCAAATGGAAATTTTGTATTTTTGTCAAGCATTTCTTCAATGGTATATATCTTTCAATAGATAAAACTTAGGCTGCTGTCCAAGATTCTTAAATTTTTCATTAGTATTATATTAGTAAGGACAATTAATGCTATCTGCTGTAACAAACAACCTCCAAATCCCAGTGGATTAATAATAAAATTTATTTCTCATTCCCGAAAAAAGTCAGAGCTTTTCTGGATGCCTCTTCCAAATGTTGACTGTGGTACCCAGGCCGTTTGTGTCATGAGATTTTAATACACGGTCTCCATTGTTACTACTGAAGGAGAAGAGATCATGAAAGATCACACAGTTTTTAGGCTAGTCCTGGAAGTGTTGTACAGTTTTCATCCACTTCCAATTGGCCAGGACTTAATCACATGGCCCAACCTGATGGAGGCTGGGGAAAGGAGTCCCACTGTGTGCCCAGGAAGAGGAAATGGGATTGGTGAGGAGCTAGTCTCTGCCAGGCCTGGGAATTTTATTATTCTTTGTAAATCTAGTAGTAATATTCACTTATTTCAAAATTTGGAGGGAGGACCATTTAGCTATATTTCAATGGGTTATCTGTACCATATAATTCTCCATTGTTAGAGCTGGAATTGTATTGCAAATATGACTGAATTCATAGAGTCTTAGATCTGAGAAGTGCAAGCGATCTCAAGGGACTCCCTCGCTGAATTTCCCTCTTCAGCAGGTAACCTTCTCTCCGGTGACTCCCAATCCTTAAACCGCCAACAATTCCTTTAATTATTTTTCTTTAAAGACTTTTTGTTTAGAAATATTAGTCTACCAAATCACATTTATAGAGCAACAAACATTCATTTTTCTCATGTGTTATTAATCATATATACACACACACATATATATAAAACTGCGAATCAGACCTTCTGACCAGAATGTAGAAACTAGTCTCACACTTAGTTGGTGTAAAGCCAACCAGAAGCAAAGAAACCTGGAGTTGCAGTGAGCCCGTGTGTTATGTTATGCTGTCAATGTGATGAACTGAATCGTGTCCCCCAAAATCCACATGTTGAAGCCCTGACCCTCCAGTGATACTGTATTTAGAAACAGGGCCTTCATGGAGGTAATTACATAAGAGTGGACTCTGATCCATTAGGAATGGCGTATGAAGAGGAAGAGACACCAGAGATTCTCTCACCTCTGCTGTGTCGTAAGGCCACGTGAGGGCACAGCAAGAAGGCGATGCCTTCAAGTCAGGAAAAGATCTCAGCCTTGATCTTAGACCTTCAGCCTCCAGAACTCCGAGGAAATAAATTTCTGTTTGTCACCCAGTCTGCAGTGTTTTGTTCTAGCAGCCCAAACAGACTAATCTACTCAGTTAAAGGTAAAATGTCTATTGAATATCTTTAAAATATGAAAATAGACCTCAAACATTTAGTCTGTCATAGTCAGTCGTGATTAGGAACAAATGTATTATCCTCCTTTTGTAAAAGAGTTTGACTTATGAAGGACAAATCATCTTAAATCTTATCTACGTTAGGTATGGTTCCAAATATCAAGTGCCAGGCATCAAAAAGCTCTAGCTGAAAGAAGAATTAGCTCCATAAAGAAACAATTACGTATACGATTTGTTATTTGTTGGCCTGTTTGTTTTTCACTATAATGTCACACCAACTGGAGGTTCAAGTTCTAGCTGTAATATTCTTTTAGGCAATTGTTGCATATAATCATACGTGTACATTAAAAGATGTTGAAACCGTCAACCCCAATTACTATTTTTAGATTAATGCAGAGGATGGGGTAAAGGAATCATGATGTTAAATAAAGTACATTCAGATCTGCCACCAGCAAATCATTTCCCCATCCCTCTTCAAGGCAAGAATCAGTACTTGTAGGTACAGGAAAAACTTATTGAGGCAAAATGCCAGAGTCACTCCAAAAAATGCTGAAAGGCATATTTTGCAGAGTTGCTGGTCATCAGCATTTACCATTACAACCTCTCTCTACCTCCAGGCACAAGGATACTTCAAACAATTCGTGGAAAAAATAGAATGAAAGATAATACAAATCTTTCCATTAATGTTCTGAAGACCCCTTGTATGACTTGCACACACGCATCGTAAGTGTGCTCTCTGTGACCAGTACAGACTTAAAGAACGTGAAGACTGTTAGAAAGCAGGATTTCACATCCCCATTTTAATAACAAATACAAACACGCACTTACCCAGTACGTTTTACGCCTGCCTGCAACAAAAACAGCTGAACAGATTGTGATGAAATTCAGAGACTGACAGTCTGACAAAAAAATCCCTTTTTGTCTAAAATCTGGCTTCCATAGGTTTGTGCAAATCTAAATATTTGATTTTGCACTGGAAAAGGAGCCAGTCTTATGTACAATTTATAAAATAAATGTGTAGATACATGTTTTAAAATCTCCAAATTTTGTCAACACATACTGTCCAACTTCAAAGACTATTCTCCCCATTTTTTCCCCCTACAACTTGGGTATATTTCCCCCCGGCTTTTTAAGGCTTTAACTATATTTATCTAATAAGAACTCTTTTGCAAACCAGTGTTTCAATAGTGATTTAACAGTAGTTTCAGTGTCAAATTGCCCTTTCCTCGGCAGGGAGTTTTAAGCCTTGCTGTATTATTACTTCCAAGACACTCAGGAGCTGGAGTTGGGAGATATAATATTTTCTTTGAAGTTTGCCTTCACAACACACTGGGATGCAAACAAGCTTCAGTTACTCAGCAGTCAAACAATTCCGTCACACAGCGACCCGGGCTACATATTGTACCAAATTTTCTAATTATATCTTTGTGATATTGGCTACATGAGTTTAGGTGAAAATATATTAGAATCAATATAAAATGCCTTGTCTAAACAGGACATCTGGACTTTGAAATATTTTGTTTGTTGGCTCCAAATTCCCCTTTGGCAAGTCATAATCACAATACAAATAATTTAATTGAGGACAAACTTTAAGGAATTTCTGATAAACTCCTCACATATATGTTAAAGGAGTTTATTGTATCAAAGATACATACAACCTGATGATAAATGTAAATGAAATTCTAGCTTAAAGCAGGTATACTTTATTCTCCTACACACTATTATATTACCGTTATGGTTTATAAATTATAGAATTTAGCTGTCTCAATGCTACTTCTTAATCATTTTAGATCCTAAAAGTTGGGTCTTCTCCTTTTATAAATTTTCTAGTGGTCTTTTTTTTTTTTTTTTCAGTGGCTGGCATGGGGATCCGAACCCTTGACCATGGTGTTATAACACCATGCTCTAACCGACTCAGCTAACTGGCCAGCCCCTTTGATCTGTTTTCTAAAGCTTATGCATGACTTTTTTTCTTTCTTATTAATAGTTGAGAGGGAGGAAAAAAGGACAAACTTCCGAGGAGGCATCTCACTCATGAGAGAGAAGTAAAAGTATTGACAATCCAATGACCCAATAAAAGGTATCATTAAACTATTACCCACAGCAGATGCAGGCAACTGGGAAAGGCCTGTAGGGTAAGGCCTGCCGGAGGCAGCATCCTGAAGTTCTGAAGAGCTGATAAACTGAGGGAAATATTTTTTTTTCCATTACACAAATGTAACCATGTTAATAATGTTCTAAAATTTAAATAAGAATTTTGATGTGTGTTAGGTTAGCAGCCATTATCTCATAGCAGCATCTAGAACCAGCATCTACTGCGATCTATATTTCAGAAAAAAGAAAGCTGAGGGGTTTCAGAAAGTTATCTGGGGTCTCACAGATCACTAGTGGTACAATGGAGAAAGGAGAGAGTCTGACTTGCAAGAAGGTGCCACCAGTGGAGTCTCCTTGAGGGCAGCCTCAGCTCATAACACACCAGACAGGTTAAAAGTAGTAGCACCTAGAAGAAAGGATGAGGAAGGATGTACACTAACATATTAACTGGTAGTCACCTCTGGAAACTGGGGCTCTGAACATTTTTTTTATTTTCTTCTTTCTACATACTTATATTTTCCTAATGTTAAATGAAGTGTACGGGAGGCTATTGTTTTGGACTGAGCTCCTGCACTAGATCCCAGCAGACCAAACCAAACCAAACTAAACCAAACCATACCAGAATGGAGTCACTTATGCTAGGTGTAACATTATCAAACTGAACTTTGAAATGGGCCAGTTTTCCAAAAAACAGGACATAGAGATTCACAGCAATCAATCAGAAAGGGGTCCAGTTTACTTGATTTGCATTATAAGGAAGTCCTGTCTCTTTTAACCACATAAGGAAAGTAACTTGGAAAAGACCAATCTGCTTTTTGTTCCCTGCTTCTGCTTTCTGCAGCCCTTTCTGCCTATAGAGCCCACCCCCTCTGCTCAGCTCATCATCTTTAGATGAAGCACTGCCCCGATACATGAATCGCTAATAAAAGCCAATTAGATCTTTAAATGAAACTTGTAATTTTCTTCTTTTTTTTTTCTTTTTTGGTAGCTGGCCAGTGCAGGGATCTGAACCTGTGACCTTGGGGTTATAAGGCTGTGCTGTAACCAACTAAGCTAACCAGACAGTCTTGTTCTTTGTCTTTTGACAGTAACATTATAAAATTGTGTTGTCAGAAAAGCAAATAACTAAAGTCAGTAAGAATGAAGAAATATCATGTGCTTTGGGGAAATTCATAGTATTGTCATGTCCTGTCTCTTGTATCTAGAAACTTCTGACACAGACCAAGTGGTCACCCACTATGATCTTGTACAAAGAAAAGTTCAGCCAAGTGTGGTTAAACAACTCATGAGAACAGATAAGGTAAATGCTCGGAGTCCACCGCGTGCCACTCAATGTTTGTCCAGAAAAATTTATAATTATAAAAGCAAGTATCATTCAAGCCATATGGAAGAATTTGGAAGAATTACAAAGATACACAGAAAACTCATACTCCAGATGAAGTTTCACAAATAAGCCACTGACCTGCACGGAGTTGGACACCAAACAAGGTGTCCCTTCTCCTAAAGTCATGAATATTCTTCAAGCGGCAAGGGAACACAGGCTGCTGTTTGATGCTGATGACATTGAAAATGTAGGAGAACAGAAATCACATCATTTTTCATTTGTATGCAAATTTGTCTGTTTCAGAAATTAACCCCTGGACCCCACGTCAGTTTTCATCTCCAGGAATTTTCTTTGCCAGCACCACACGGTGTAGTCTTGTCACTACCCTGAGGTCACTAGGCTTCCCCAGTTTAAGAACAACAACTACTACCACCAAAGCCATAATGGTGCTTTGTTTACCCTCATTACTGGAAGATAAAACATTTAAAAGTCATAACAGGCTTCTTGGTTCAACAATATGGCAAGCTGAACTAATACAAACAACTCTTTCCCTGATAACGTATGGAAATGCCGAAAGTAATGTAACAAAAAATGTAATTTATAGTTGAGTTAGAAAGAAAGAATAAAGTGTCCTGCTTCAGAAATAAGGACATGATTTGTGGTCAGAGTGGCGAGCACACCAGCTGACACCGCAGCTGTGGAAGACAGTGGGGAAGACAGTGGCTCAGGTAAGNGAGCAATAGCAATAGAGGCCCGTTGTAAAATGCACATCTCTAATGCCAGTGGCATTGAAATGCAAACTGCAGACTACTTTGGCCAAACAGCTCTCATTGGCCCCTTCTCCTAGGGTTAAGGTAACCTGGGACAATGGATCGATCCTATTACCCTCCTTTTCAGCCAGGTCTTCAACTGTTAAAAAGTTCCTTTGTTACTTGCAACCTTAGACAAATGTCATCATCTACATGTGAAGGGGAGAGAGGTGATTGAGGTTTTTAATTGATGTGGATTTAATTATGCTAATTTAGACAGCTGTAAAGCATTTCAGTATAGATGCATAATAGGGTGAGCAAATACAGGTGCCCTTCACTGTAGGGGCTTAATTTTTAACCTAAATAGCTTTAAAAGGGAAAGGGAGTTCAAAAGCGTGGACAATTTAAGATTTGTAGAGAGAGGTTCACCCGCCCTCTGAAATATTTAGCAGGCCCCACGTACACCTAAGATAGACAAGAGAAACACTCATTCTTGATTAAAAGTTCCAACCTTGTCTCTAATTAGAACAGACTATTTTAAATGGTGGGTTTATCAAGAGTTGATTCGAGATGACATTAAACTAGAATTTTGGAATTAAAAATGACCTTTATTTCCACCCCTGAAAAAAAAACCACACAATGGAATGACGATTTTTTTTAAAGTAGCAAGAATTTTAAAAACTATTTTCTTAAAAAGAAAGGGGCTTCTTATATTTTGAACTTGAATGACAAGGTGATATATGACATCACTTTCACTATTGGCCACATGGAGGCCTGATATTCAGTGTCATCGGTGGGAAAATAGTATTTGTTCAGTTTTCTTAATTGTCATCTAATGCCAGTTTTTTGGTGAATAATGCAGCAAACCCTATTTAAGTTGTTTTGAGTCTTAAACAGGTATGACACGGAGCCCTATGCGCTCTACAGATGCTCAAGAAACACTGGTTAACTCACTGCTCTCGGAGGAGCGGGGTCGTAAAGGGCTGTATCAGACAGGCCGGTATATAATCATGTCAGTGAGAGGAGGAAGCAATCTGAAGAGCTTTTATGCCTCCTGTGTGTGTGTGTGTGTGTGTGTGTGTGTGTGTGTGTGTGTGTGTGTGTGTGTGTGT
>NW_007736764.1:43830-45302 GCF_000696425.1 Galeopterus variegatus
GTGTGTGTGTGTGTGTGTGTGTGTGTGTGTGTGTGTGTGTGTGTGTGTGTGTGTGGCTTGCTGAGGTTGGGAGGTCTGGAAATGCTTCCTCTCTTCTGTTCCCTTTCACCCCTGGGTGACGCTTTCTTCAAGACCCAAGTTGTCTCCATAGACACAGATTTCCCTCCTAGGAGGGCTACCCCATTTCTGGAGCACAAAGAGCTTATAAATGAGTCATCTTCCTTTCTCCCAGCCATTCCCTTCTCACCCTGGTCGGGCTTCTCTTCTGTGCATTTTCCTTTGTCCTTCACTAATCAGAGATGTAATTAGCTGGCAAAGAAAAGAAGAAAGAAGTAGGGCATCTGGCCTCTGCTCCACCGAGGGTGCAGAGTGACCTTTCCAATTCTGCCCCGGTTTGGGGTTTAAACACACAGATTTGGGTGTGAATTTTGGCTCTGGTTTTTACTGACTCTTCAGATCTTGGAGGAGTTATTTAACTTCTCTGACTTAATTGCTTAACAAATGGAATAATCATTCACGGTTGATGCATTCGTTGAAGCTACATAACAGATATGGATGAAAAGTGCCTCGTACCAAGTCCAGCACACAACAGGCACGATGGTGTTTGTTCTTTATTCTCTTCATCAGCCACAACGCTTTAGACTTTCTCAATCCGGCACCTCCCACCCCCTTCCCTTTTCATTGACCCAAAGCTTCTTAGTTCGTGTTCCTTCAGGATACCGTCATCTTATTTTCTCCTCTCTTTAATCTTTTTTAATTCCTTCCCTTCTGCCAGTGTATTAATTCATATTTTTTTTCCTGTTGTTTCATGCAGATTCTTTTACTATCTTCCTTTTACCTCTTTCCCCTTTTGCAGTTATAATAGGAGTGGAGAAGGGAAGGAGGGGGTAAAATTAAAATGGGGATCTCAAAGGGAAGGAGGGAAAAATTAATATTCAAAACTCTATAGATAAAATTCTAATATTATTTTGCTTAAAGGAATTCAAAATAGTGTGACTGATATACATCTATACAAATTATTTCTTTTTCTCTCTGTACTATAAACATAACCTAAAATATGGAAACCGGTCATCAAAAACAATACCAAAAAGTTGCAACTCAGATTAGCGGTGGATTTGATCCCAGCAGCCATATGATTCTGTTCCTAAAATCACACAGGAATGACAAGAATAGTAAAAGTAATGGCAGTCTCTTATAAATAGTTTTGATAAAATTAATACATTTAAAAGTCATAACAGGCTTCTTGGTTCAACAATATGGCAAGCTGAACTAATACAAACAACTCTTTCCCTGATAACGTATGGAAATGCCGAAAGTAATGTAACAAAAAATGTAATTTATAGTTGAGTTAGAAAGAAAGAATAAAGTGTCCTGCTTCAGAAATAAGGACATGATTTGTGGTCAGAGTGGCGAGCACACCAGCTGACACCGCAGCTGTGGAAGACAGTGGGGAAGACAGTGGCTCAGGTAAG
>NW_007736764.1:46013-60673 GCF_000696425.1 Galeopterus variegatus
TAATGAAACAAGGAAAGGCAAATTTGAAAAATAATCAAATAAAACTTGCAGAAATGAGAAATATGTGTATTAAAATGAAAATCCTTACTAGACAGGGTAATCAGTACCTAAAGATATTTAGACTTTAACTAAATATCTAAATAAATTACACCGTATTAGTACAAAGAAAAGAAGAACAAATATGTTTGTTTGTTTGTTTGTTTTTTAAATATTGAGACATAAAGAAAAGAATGAGCTGGCCAAACATATGAGAGTTATAGAGGGATGAAATAAATGAAAATAAATTAATACCTAGATACATCACAGTAAAAACAAATAATGCTCAAAGTTAAAAACACATATTTATATTAGAAGCAACTAGAAAGAAAACTAAGGTTACCTGATGGATAACAATTAGGCAGAAGTTGACTTTTCATCAACAAAAATAGAACCAGCAGGAAACAGAATAAAATCTTCAAAGCAGTATGAAAAAAACAACTGATAACTTGGAATTTTTATACCCAACTAACCTGTACTTAAAGATTAAGAGCATGATAAGGAGATTTTTGAATAAAAATTGGTCGAGTTTATCATCCTCAGATTTCTCACTGAAAGGACCACCGAAGGGGGTACTTCAGTAAGAAAAACATTGAACCAGAAGAAAGAGTTATAAAGTATGATGATCAAAGAAATTAGTAAATATGCAAGTAAGTCTAAGTAAATATTGAGGTTAAAACATCAGTGGCCTAGTTTAGGGGATAAAAACGAATGAGAAACAAAATAATATATTGATAGTGGAAGATTGCAGTGATTGAAAATTAAAATAGGTCAAGTGATGGAGTTTGGATGTGTTGTTCCCTCCAAAACTCATGTGGAAATTTGATCTCCAATGTGGCAGTGTTGGAAACTGATTGAGTCACGGGGGCGGATCTCTCATGAATGGATTAATGCTCTCCCTGGGGGCAGGGGGATTAATGAGTGAGTTCTTGCTCTATTAGTTCCCGCAAGAGCTGGTTGTTTAAAGGACCCTGGCACCTTCTCTCTCTCTCTCTTGCTTCCTCTCGCCATGTGATCTGCTTGTACCCACCAGCTGCCTGCCACTTTCTGCCATGAGTAGAAGCAGCCTGAGGCCCATGCCAGATGCAGCTGTCCCAGAATCATAAGCCAAATAAACCTCTTTTCTTTATAAATTACCCAGTCTCAGGTAATTCTCTTATAGCAACACAAAACGGACTAAAACATCACGTGTGCTTGTTAAAACTTATGAGCAGCCATTGAAGAATAGTAATAAAATAACTGATTTAGTAACAAAGAACAATGAAAAAGTAATGAATCTAAGTAAAAATACAAAAAAATAACAAAGTAAAAAAACCATGGTAAATCCAATTAAAAAAATGTAGAATGTCCAAATATGTAATTAATTACACAAAGGTTTATGGAATTAGGAATTGGAACTAATATTTATCAGAACCTTTTTTTTTTTTTTTTGGCTGCTTGCCAGTGTGGGGATCTGAACCTTTTTTTTAATTGATTGATTATGCACATTCGTGGGGTACAAAGCGGACCTTTACCACCTGTGCCTCAGATCTGAACCTTTGATGTTGGTGTTACAACACTGCACTCTAACCAACTGAACCAACCGGCCCTTTATTGGAAATTTATTAGCCAACATTAATATTTCTATAAATAGTTGTAAGGGAGGTTTGGAAATAATAATTTGGGGGATTCCACTTGGAGAAGGTGGGATTCTCGATGTGGAGAAGAACTAAAGTGAAGAGAGGGAGCTCAGCGCAGCCACAACTCCAAATGTCCACACCAGACAAATTTGACAGCAACAAGAAGCAGACTAATGAAAAGGGACAATGCGGTACACAGGAGAGGTCTTGAACTAAACCGGGAAATTGGTGGGTTTGTTTTAGATCTGCCACTGACTAATTTTATCATATTAGATTATTGATTTAGCCTCTCTAGTTCTCTATTTCATCATGAATAAAATGTGGGGTTTACAGTAAGTGACTGCCAAGATTTCTTCAGACAAAAAAAGTTGATTACTTGAGGTCGTGACAAAGAAGTAAGGGAAAAAGCTTTTGCCTTCCTGATATCTAGAAGTGTAGCAACCATGAGGCAATATGTCGAAGAAACAAACCAAGAGAACTGTGTTGAACCATCCGTCCTGACATTGCTGAATGATTGACCCACGCCCAGCAGCTCCCCACCTCCAGACACTTTGTTGAGGGAGACAAAGAAACCTCTGTTTGTTTAAGCCACGTTTCCAGCTTTTCTGTAACTTGCAGCTGAGCACATTCCTAACTGATAAAGAATTATCTATTAAGATTTCATTGCATGTGTACAGAGCCCATACTTAGCATTCGTGGTGAGTCATTAGACTAGACAAAGCAAAATATGTTTTAGAAAAGTTAAGTCAAATTTTGAGTCCCATCTGACTTTTGGGCAATGTATGATATTTCATATTTGTTACTGGAAATTTTAAAAAATGTACTCTGGAATACCAAGAGACTAATTGTATAAACTTGAAACTGAACCTTTAAAACATGAATACTGTTCAAGGTGACCTAATAAGTTGGAAGCAGATGCTACAGTGTGATGAAACAGCTGGTGCTTAAACCTTCCAAGATCTGAGGAACGCTTTCATAAATGGGCAGGGCAAATAAAAAGTGTAGAATATGTGATCTTTTTCTGATTTTACATACTTTGACTTTTAGCCTAGTGCTTTCTGCTGGATAGCCAACAATACTAGCAGAATGAAGGTGTTAAGAGGCCATGCCACTGAGAGGCACTCTGATGTTAGTCTGAATATTTTGTTTCCTATAAAATAGAATAGATCTACATAACATTTATATCAATAAATATACATTGTTAGAGTTTTGATTTAGTTGGAATGCTTTAAATAAACAGATTCAACTAATGTTCTCACCCAGGCTCAATAAGGACATTTCCATATATCTGTGTGTTTCTGATTGTTCTTGGACTAATCTCTGTTTTTTTAGATGTATTTGAGGTGCCTGCTTTAATAGTTCTCTTAAAACCTCAACCCTGAATCAAGTAAACCTACTGCCACACATTTTGTATATATGTTTTAAAACTTGGTTTGCTGGGCTAAAACAGAGGTAGAGAAAAGCCAGATCTCATACTAAGGTTTTGTGCCCAGACAGGGTAAATTCCATTGATGGGAAAATAACATTGAGGTGCTGCTTAAAAATGGGCTTTGTCTTAGGTAGTGTTTGAATTGGGCAGGCGGTCAGGTGCTTTCCTATTATCAAAAAAGCGAGAAACCTGTAAGTTTCTAGTTGAAAGAATCAGAAAGCAATGTGATACCATGAAAGACAGCATGCACTTTGGCCTTGGAAGACTTGGTTTCAAATTCATTCAAATTAATTTATTCAATATATATTCAAAAAATCCATGGAAAGATTTGTATTATCTTTTAATCCTATTTTCCATGAACTATTTGAAGTACTCTGGTATTTACTGAGTCACATTCACATTCTAAGTATTACACTAGGCCCCGGAGATAAAATGAGGAACAGAATAGATGCAGTGCTTGCCCTCACCCAACTTACAGTCTAATGTAGAAGACTGAATTCGAGCAATAATTGCCCTCAAATGCCTCATTACACATGCTATGAAGAAAAAATGCTGGAAGCTTGCAGAGTTTTAGCAAGCCATTCTGATTCAGCCTGGGTGACAGCAGAAAATGAGTGCCTCCCGAGAATGTTCAGTCTGCAATTTCACAGCTGAGGAAGCACGAAGCAGGGGCAGCTGTCCACACCACACACATGACACGTGCACACATCCTGAAATGAGGGCCAGTTCATCCCATTCAAGCAGGCAGACAGCGACTTCATTTGGGGGGTCCACAGTCAAGAACAAAATCCATCGTGTGCTTTCTGACTAGCCATTGGCAAGTTACTTGATCTCCTCAAATTTCAGGGTCCAACTAGGCGGGATTATGTCCTAATTAAATAAGATCAGGTCCATAAAAGGACCTGACATCTAGTAGATGGTGAATAAAATGAAATTTCCCATTCTTGTCACTAACTGAATTTCTACTAAACCATCCTACTTGTTTTTCTCTCACTGGAAGCCTTAGCTTTAGACATAATGCAACTTTTCTTATGATTGTCTGATACTCCATG
Organism: Galeopterus variegatus; assembly: GCF_000696425.1. Classification (NCBI taxonomy): domain Eukaryota; kingdom Metazoa; phylum Chordata; class Mammalia; order Dermoptera; family Cynocephalidae; genus Galeopterus; species Galeopterus variegatus. The sequence continues at coordinate 50,150 of NW_007736764.1, forward strand.
TGCCAACTCAAAGCAATCTCATGTTTATTTATGTACGGTATTCTTAGTCTTAGTCATTTCTCAGATCAACTTGTTAGTTTCCATTCTAATCACCTCTCATTATATTGAACACAATTCTTGTTCTTATCAGAGGTTACTATCTTCATGAGCCTACTACCTGGTCTATTAGGGTCCTCCAGAGAAATAGAACCGATAGGATGTGTGTGTGTGTGTGTGTGCGTGTGTGTGTGTGTGTGTGTGTGTGTGCATGCAGTAGATAGATAGATGTAGATGTAGATATAGATATAGGAAGAGAGAGGGAGAGACTTTAAAGAATTGGCTTATGCAATTGTGGGAGCTGGCAAGTCCAAAATCTTAGGGCAGGTTGAAGGCTGAAGACCCAAAAAAGAGTTGATATCACATATTGAGTTCAAAAACAGCAGAGAGGCTGAATTCCTTTTTTTCTCAGGGGACCTCAGTCTTTTTTCTTAAGACCTTCAACTGATTGGATGAGACCTACCCACATTACGAAGGGCAATCTGCTTTACTCAAAGTCTAATGATTTAAATGTTAATCACGTTTAACAACCACCTCCACAGCAATATATAGTGTGTAACCCAAAACTGGGTACCATGGCCTAGCCGAGTTGACACACAAAATTAACCATCATGCCTGGCTATGTCAATTCAATCTGAGATCAGCACTTTACCCACAGTGCTTTACCCAGGCCTCCTGGGGGGACCTGGGTCTCTGATGGGGCCTGGAGACAGAGCACCTTCCTACCAGGGTACTGCTCCTGATCTCCACACCTGTCCCTGACGTGTGTGAATGCAAGACATTAGCGAAGGCCATGGCCAGGTGGCCTCCACGCAGAATGAAGGCAGTGAGCAGAAGCCATGTGGCAAAGGAAGCCTTGAGTAGTCAGAGCTTGAGAAAAAAGGAGGCTGAGAGAGAGCACGTGGGTGACAGGCAAGAGGGGAAGTGAGGGGAAGTGCTAGCCAGGACTGAGAGGGTCATGAAGATACTGATGCTCGAGAAAAGTCAGCTACAAACACAGGCTGTTGAGGAGACGAAGGATAACTGGGCCTCTGAGGTAGACTCTTATCCAAATGATGTGTCCTTTCTCAACCAAATCCTAAACATGCAGCCATGGTTAGGCCTGGACAATGCTCCAGGACTCCAAGGTTATGACTGTGAGCTTCCTGGTCTCCCATATTGTGATATGTCTGTTTCTGGAGCCACTGAGCCAGATTTCCTGGGTGCAGACCCTGGCTTGCCTCCCTACTAATCTTGGGCAATTATTTTGACAATTTTCATATCTGTAAAATGGAAATAATAATTCTACCTACTTTAAGGTTGTAGCAAAAATTTAATAAGATACTTAATACATGTAGAGCAGTCAACATTGTGCTTGGCCCAGATTAAGTGTTTTAATGAATGTTAGATGTTATCATAAATTCTACTCATCTCCTCCATCAGAATCATGTTGGAAAGTTAATTTATGGCAACTGTAAATGCCTCTTATTTATGTGTGTATGTCAATATTTTTAGTTATATGTATATTAGTATATTTCTATTATATTTTATTTGTGTTTGTCCTGTACCTTCTGTATATCCCATTAAAAGGTAAGAACTGGGGGGGAAGGGAGATATTGGTCAAAGAGTACAAACCACCAGTTATAAGATGAATAAATTCTGGAGACCTGTACAGCATGGGGACTACAGCTAATAATAATGTATTGTATACTTGAAATTTGCTAAGACAGTAGACCTCAAATGTTCTCACCACACAGAAAAAGGTAACTATATGAGGCAATGGATCCGTTAATTAGCTTGATTATAGTAATCATTTCACAATGTGTACATACATACAAACATTCTGTTTTTATTTATGTGTTTTTTTATATATGTGTTTTATATATGTGTTTTATATATGTATAAGTTCCTAAATATATACATTTTTATTTGTCAATGATATGTTAATAAAGCTGAAAAAAATAAAAAATAAAGGGAAATACCAAGTGTTAAGTAAATAAGAGGTAGAACTTATAATGTCTTTTAAACTCTCATTTATCTCACAATTCCTAGCAACCATTAAAGCTAATGAGCTCTTTTGAAAACATACAATACATTCAGGTTCCCCTACCAGGTGCTGTTCACTACAGAGGACTGATATGTTTATCAATAAGGGAAATTTTTGTAAAGTTGTTACACCAAGTCTCAGCCCCAAAGTGAGAGCATAATAACGTTTAAGTCTGGAGGCCACACAGCAGGCTGATGGTTTGGAGAGGGGCACAGACTGCAAAGCTACACTCATTTTTCAACGCTTATGTCATGCCTGCTCCAGGCAGGCAGGACACCATGCTAGGCCCAGACTCCATGTCTGCAAAGGTGTCATTAGATGACTTGCCATAAAGATGTACTCTCTGTGTATTCATTTGTGTTTGGGGAAGTGATCTATGATTACACATTTTGATTAGTTACAAACTGCATTCTTGACACTAAACAAACACAGTGAGTTGCTAATCACAGAAAGGGTCATTTATTTTCTATTTCGGGTCACTTATTTTCTCTATTGAAGGAAAGGAACATGACAGCTCTCTGTTAACAATGCCAAATTCAAAAATCCATTTTCTTCTTAAAATCTGAGTATCGTGTGCCTTCTGACCACACCTCTCCTTTAAAGTTGGTATTCGGGTCTCTCCCTGTATTTTGCAAGACTTCACTTAGTAAGTGAGACATGCTACCTGCAGAAATAGAAAAGTGTCTGTGAGCAGAGGGTAGCTTGCGATAGCAGAGTTGCATGTGTCCTCTCTGGGCCCTCCAGAACTGCAAGTGCAGAACAATGCATCTTCCCATGAATATATTATCAGTACTAACTTGACAACCTTGCTGTTGACAGTACTGGTGGTACTTCACTTCACTCCCCTCCTGTGGTCCAAAAACAGAGCCAACACCCCTGGGCCTGTACTGGGGCTGTACAGCAGCTGAAGGGCCAACTGCCAATGGCCCTGGAACGGGCTCCTTCCAGCAGCGGCACCTGACTTCCTGGCTGCCTCCTGTGCAGTCTCATTGGTTGAGGTGGCAGCTGTGATTCTGACAATGAGCTTGGTGTTGGGTCAAGTTTTCTGTCAGGCTGACATACTCCCTTAGCTGCCATTTTCCTTGACTCACCCTTGATTACAGGGAATATTGTCTATCACCTTTTAAAATAATATGATATCCATAAGCAAAGCTTTGGATTAGAATTTTTGAAAACATTACCCATCACTGATTTTTTTTTTTTCAATGCCAAAAAGCAAAAAATTGGGCTAGAGCCAGCCCAAACCCAGTGTTTAGCCCAATGGTGGATCAAATATCATTTGTAAGTTCAGAATAAAATGCACAGATTTTTCCCTCTCTAGGAACCTGGGGTACAACGTTAGCCTGTGTAAGCAATTTATGTGTGAAAATGCGGTATTTTTCTATGTTAGAAAGGTTGTGAGAATCCTCCTTCCCTAAAAAAAAACTTTAAAAGAAAAAATATTTGTGTTCTAATATAGGAAATGTGAAATAAAAATAGGTATAACTATTGATAGAATAGTGCTTTTATTCAGTAGTTAAAAGACAAATCACTTGTAAAATTTGCTTGCATAGGAAAAAACTCAGTGTTGTAGCTTCTTTATCATAGAACACCGTCCTCTGCCAAAACAATCTGTAATAATTAATGTCCATAGTATAAAAATTCTATGTGATATAATTTGCCTCTGCTTTGTTTTAAAAAAGGCCAAATTGACTGCCAGCACTTGAGATTCTGAAAATAAAGCTACATATGCTGATAAAATAATTCACTGCTTTTATTGATTCTCCAATTATATGTTGATATTTCAAAGAACCGTCTTTATTGTTTTTTATCATACATATTTATAAAATATCTAGATATTGCAAAAACATATAAAATAGGAAATGACATTCCCAACTACACAAACTCTCACATAAACAACCTTCAGAATTTCTTTCCATGTATTCTAATATGTATATAATTTCTACCAAAATGACAAAGTACTATACCACATCTTTGTGACTTCATTTTTTTTTTTTTAACTTTTTTTCTTGGACATCTTTTTCATTTTATGATATCTAAAACTGTCTGTTTCTTTAAATACATAGGGGCAGAGTAGTAGAGGGGTTAAGCTCATGCACTTTGGAACCAAATGGCTTATTTGGGTTTGAATCCAAGCCCCACCATTAGTAAATTCTGTGATTTTGACAAGTTCCTTAGCTTCTCTATGTTTTACTCTCCAAACCCATAATATGTGATATTAATAACACCTATCTGAAATGATTGCTATGTGGATTAAGTTGTTGCCACTTGGCATTTGGCAAGCATGAAACCATGATAGTTCTGTTACCACGGATGTTTGGTATCTTATTAGCTATCCCATACTGATGGACATTTAAACTGATCACAGCTGTATAGTCCCACACATAATGCTCTAGTAAACATTCTCCTAAGTACAGCTGTACCAATTTTGTGAGTATTTCTAGAGGCTAAATTTTTGGAAGTATGTTTTCTGAATCAAAAGTGATGCACATTTTTAAGCTGACAGATATTGCAGAGTAATCATCCCCCAAACTGTAACAATTTACACTATGAATAAGTGATGAGAATAAATTTGGATTATGAGAAATACTTTATTAAACCTTTTGTCTACACATAAAATATGCATAGGTTATTTTTACAAAGCAGTAGGGAATTGCTGTAATACAACACATATTATATATATAATATATACCTAGCATATAACATATTATACATTTGTATTATATTATTCATAAAAATCAGAAGCCATTTTTTTCATATTCCCACCATCTTCACAGTTCTGCAAGTCTTCCAGTCCTCTTTCTCCAGAGAAAGAATTCATAACATCTTATCTTCATATGATCAGTTATTATTAAATACAGAAAATACTATTCTACAGGCAGCTACTCAGAAAGATCTACAAATCAGATGTGTAACAAACATGTTTGGAAATAAATCAAGATATGGAACAATTATGGCATGTTCTACAGGTATGGTAACATTATTCCTCAAACCCAAACTGAAAACATTGTCTGACAACTCTACCACATACTCAGAACTGAAATTGTTCAAAGCTACTTTTCTGTAATGATATGAGAGTCCAGAGGGGTGAAACCGCTCTGACAGCAAGTGCCTCTAAGCTCTAGATGCCGCGTGTACAGTGTGAGAGTGTGTGCCCTCCAGTAGCAGAGAGCACTGAGCGGCAAACTTCACAGCTTCTGGAAGTATTTATTTCTCTCTTTCCAATTCTTTGATACAAAAGCTAATATGAGGCTTTGTCAGGGATGATAACATCTGATACAATGACAGTAACACAGGAATAAGTCGATCGCTATTTAACAAGAGTCCAAAATTTTTTCTTTTGACAATGTAGAGGTTTTACATTGCATTAACAGAAAGGTAAAGGTAAATATTTACATAGGAGAGTGGTCCATAGGCAAATCTGTTCTTCCCACACATAGCAGCAAATATTGTATTCTTTACGATGTTTTATGTGCTTTTCATGCTGGCTGTTGTTTACATGCTCTAAAATGTCTGCATAATGGAGTTTTTAAATGAAATAAATAAAAAATATTTAAACATATTTGAGAATCTTCTCAGAACTATTTTACCCTTTCTCAGAATAGGTTAATATGTACCGTTGATAAGTTTCAACTTCAAATGCAAAATTTTTCTAAAAATGGGAATTGGGGGCAAAACACAAAATTAATACACATTTATATCTTTTAAAAACTTATCCAAAAATAGTATTTGTTTTATACAGTTTTATATTTAACAATTTTAAAGCAGAACCAACTCTCTACTTCTTTCTCTATCTGATCTTTTAAATTACAATTTGTCTATAATAACATAAGCCAAATTCTTTGGAAATAATGTTCAGTTAGCATAATTGGCATTATAGAGTTTTAAAGCACATTATAGAATACTCTGTCACTAGACACTAAATTGAAATTTTAAAGAAAATGATGAAATAGCTCTAAGGGGAAAAAAGTAGCCTTTTAAATCTAATTTGTTATGCACCACAGTAGGGTAATGGATGCAATGAAAGTTCTTTTATTGAGTTCCCATGTCCGAAAGGTATTTAGGTAGCAAAGGATGTTAAGCAGACCCCCTGCACTCCTCCTTTAACTGAAGATAGCAGGAAATAATGTATATAGGTCTGTGTCCTCCTGATTTTTATTTCCTCAGGAGTACAACTTTTGCAAAGGATACCTTAGGCTGCTTAGAGATCACAAAGGGGACACCAGAACCCCTCGCTGTCTTCTTGAATAGAGTGATCTGAAGAGTGGCTGAAACCATACAGGGAGTTAAATCCTTCAGGTGGGTCTTTTCAAATTCCAATAGTGAGGAGTTACTGGAGAATTGGTGAGGATTTCACTAGGCCCCAGCAGGTTTGAGATCAAAAGCTTCGGTTAAATAAAAGCCTGTTGGGAAATCTTAAAACCTCTTTGTAATGTAACTTTAAAAAGTTAATACAAAGAACCCTTAGACTGAAGCCAGTAACAGCACGAACAAAGAGTATATCAAAACTGATTCCATTAGGAGAAAGCGGACATACAAATTCACTTAATTTAAAGAGCAATCCAATTATATTACTGTGCAAGAGAATAGAACTTATACCATACTACCCAGCCCATTTAGAAGATGTGTTCCTTTCTTGCTACATACACCAGACTTACGTTCTTCGTCATTCAGATATGCTTTTTGAACAACACATATATTCATTTTCTGAAAGGAGAGTGATTTGCATCTAAATTCACTCCTAAAGAAGATACTTTTAGAATAAACTAAAATTAAACTTGACGGGGACCCATCAGTCAGTTGGTTAGCTCTTTTTCAAGGTGTCAAACTGCTAATTGCCCATCCTCCTTAAAATAATAAACCTTCAATTGATATTGATTGGTAGATCATTAATGAGTGCACTAATTATAATGTAATCTTTATAATTAATACTGTTGGGAAAATATAGGAAAATGGTCAGGGCCCCTCAGATGTTCAGAATCTTGCCGAGCATTTGCTGTGAATAGGTTGTGTGTGGGTGGGGTTTGTACGCCTGTGCAGCGCCGCCACCTTGGCTGGAGTTTACTGCCTCTGGCGGTAGCCGCCGTGCAAGTTGCAAGTGGTCATGCTTTCCAACCTACGGCTTCCAAGGACCTGTTTGCCGGTTACCTAGCTCATAGACCTGCGTGTGAGGGGTCTGTTGACCCAGCCTGGCATGTGAAGGGTTTGTGACCCAGTCTGGACAATGGGTGTGAGGGGTCTGTGAGCTCCAGACCCAGCCCTAGCTCGACAATCGGCCCAGTTGGCAGGATTACGGGCAGGTAAAAGAGCTCCACAATTGGTGACATTGGCAGGATTCCGACATTAGCCATAGCACCACAAATACCAACCCATTCCTTGGCAAGTCACACACTTTTATTAACTGAAATCATCCCTTAAAGTTTTAGTGGGAGGAAAAACTGTGTTTGGCTCTAATGTCTGAATTTTCCATTCGTTTTGGACCTTTCAGAACTCTTTCAGACTCCATGTCTCTTACATTTTCACATTAGGCAGGTGGGACGGGTAGGTTAGGCATTACTTCCTTTTTTAAAAATAAGCATACAGAAGCACACTTAGTGTGCTAAGGACCTATCATATGATAAGGACAGATGATAAGGACCTGTCATATAATGTGCTCTCAATTGCACAGCCTTTAGAGAAAGCTCAGACTAGAACCTATAACTCTTGATTCAAGCCCAGACATTTTTCAACTGAACAGTCTCACCTGTCTTGAGACTTTAGAATGTAATTAGAGCTAAAGTCACACACAGCTGGACTCATCCCAAAGAACTCCTCTTTCCAAGTGGTCATTACTGACAGCAAATGTCCTGAAACTTTCATATTGATAGAGGGAGAAACTGTGGTACTTTAACTCATATTCAAGTTTTTCACCTACTTTTTCTCTTCTTTACTCATCTCTTCTCTTCTTCCATCTCTTTTCTTCTCTATGTGTGACATCTAATTGATGACAGGAAGATGAAGAAAGGTGAGTGGCAGGTTACTTAAGTCGCTGTGGGTAAGGTACAAAAACCCTTAGAAAAGGGGTGAGTACTCCCTGAATGAGCTAGCCCAGTGAGGTTTTTTCCCCAAGTATCAGCAGTCACTTAAAAAATATGAACAAAGACACCAACTGACTGGCTCCAGGGAAAGAGAACAGAGGCAATACGTTTGTGACAAATCTGTACCCAGGCACAGAGTCTGAGAACACGCCTGAGCCAGCGCCCCTCCCTTCACAGGTGTGCCAGGGAGTGTTGGTTAGCTTCAAGCTGTTTAATTAGCTTCTATTGACATCTATCCTGATGAAATGTTGACTCAGGTAGGGGCTCTACCATTCAATTTGTTGTGTGTGTGATAAGTGAAAAACTGCAAATCAGTAGTGAAGGGTGCACACGGTTACTAAATCTTTGCCTCTTGGATTTGTATTTATACATATGCACTGGGTAACTATTCACATATACATTCTGTATGTTTTACATATGTACTTGTACAGACAGAGTTAACCTGTGACATGTTGTATTAGTCTGTTTCTGTTACGTATAACAAAACACCTGGAACTGGGTAATTTGTAAGAAATGAAATTTATTGCTTACAGTTTCAGAGGCTGGGAAGTCCAAAGTCCAGGGAAAACATCTTGTGAGGGCCTTCTTCGGTGGTGGCTTTACAGCAACGCAGAGGTCTTTCATGGTAGAAAAAGGCAGAGCAGACAGAGAGAGACTCTCACATGCTCTTCTTTTAAAGCCCCCAGAACCACACCCATGATCACCATTAAACCATCAATGTAATCACCTCTTCAAGGCCCTACCTTTTGATTACCATAATAGTATTTCCTACCCCCAACAGTGGGGATTAAGTTTTGGGGAACATTCAATCCAAGGCAGTAGTCATTAGGACATAAACATTCTACCAAACACTGACTCCATGCTCAGTGGAAATTACGTGACTAGCTTATCCTCTAGAAACATTTATATGCACAATAAGACCTTGCAATGACTTAAGTTATTGTTAATTTGTTTAGTGTGCTTGAATTTTTAAGATCATTCCAATGCACAACTTCATATTCTAGTATTTGAATGTGAGTCTTAAATTGCAAAAGTTTGAAAACCACTACTCTAGCAATGGCTTACCTTGAATATAAATGTACTTTTTTTTTTTTAACACTTGGCATGCCATTAGCATCTTTATGGGCCTGAAAGAGATGATTTTAAAAGTATGTGTTATAGAACCAGTCTCAAGACATTTGTAATTTTGTAGTGGATAAAATATCTGCAAAGACAACACACAAATTCATGAATTGCTCCATAATTTTAAACTGATCACTCTCAGCCTCAGCCACATCCCCCTGTTGTCTATATCCAGCCCAGCAACAACCATCAAGCTGCTGCCATAAGCACCCTGGGCTCCCGGATTGGCATTTGGTGGGGCTGAAGGACTCAGCCATGACCCCCTGAAGTCCACATCTAGCCAAGCCACAACCAAGCCACAGCCTGAAACCCCATGGGCTCCCCTGTTGGAATGAGAGGGGTGCCATGGGCCTCAACCATGCCTCCCCTTCCTCTTCCTCCAACCCTATCCTCCTGCCCTTTCCCCTCTCCTCCTCCCGCAACTGCTCTGAAACAACATCTTAGAATGTAAAAAATAAGAATAAAAATAAATAAATTTTTTTTAAATTGGAAAAAATGAAATAAATTGATCACACTCCTCTGTGACCCCCCCACCCTTTATCTTACATCTATTCTAACAGAGCATCTATAAATTTTATCTCATGTGAGATTTGCATGTCTTTTTCATTAGAGTCTCATTTAGAGAGATTGTTTCATTTAGTTTGGTTCTTCAGTGACCACCACAGTTCTGGACACATGATAGGTGCTTATAAATACTAACTGAGCTAATGAATAAAAATAGATGAGCAACTGGAGAACAAATTAAAACAGATGATTATGTGTTAAATTTTTTTTTGGTTCCAAAAGAGAAAAGACTAGAACTTTTTCAAAGTGAAAATAGCTCTTTTCTGACTAATAAATAATACATGCTCCCTGCAAAATATTCAAATATCTCACAGTAATTTCTCTATTAGAGAAAACCAGTTTTAATGATTCAGTGTATGTGGATGCTCTCAGTTGTTTAGACATGCACATATAGGGCTGGCATTTTTTAAAACAAAATTGGAACCACAGAGAGAGAGAGAGAGAGAGAGAGAGAGAGAGAGAGAGTGTGTGTGTGTGTGTGTGTGTAGTTAATGACTAACTTTAAAATTTTAACAATATATTGCTGATAGCACTCCATGGTACAAATGTTTCCCTTTAACTGGCTATAGTAGACTTTATTTTGGACATTTCATAATGTACTTAATTCTATTGACATTTAGCTTGCATTATTTTTTTTATTCTTATAAACAGGGCTTTAATAAATATCTTTTAACATCTTTGCTAGTTCCGATTCATTTT
>NW_007736765.1:0-10417 GCF_000696425.1 Galeopterus variegatus
TTGCATCTATCTTCATGAATAAGAGGGACCTAATTTTTTTTTTATGTTTTCTTTTTCTGATTTTATATCAAGGTTATCCTAGGCTCATAAAATGACAGGTATAATGTACTCTAATTTTCTAATCCCTAACATAGTTTATATAAGATTGGAAATATTTATTCCTTAAATGTTTGTTAGAATACACTGAAGAAGCCAAAAGTTCTGCACTATTCTTTGAACTATTGCTGCCATGCATTTTAACATTTTAATTCTATATATCTATATAACTACAGATAGATATAATTGAATATATGTTTATTGACTTTTGAAGTAAAATATACATAGAGAAAAGCCAACACATCATAAATTAATTGTCATAAAATGAACACACGCTTGTAAACATCACCAATGTATTTTTAAAAACCCAGAAAAATAGACATACCACAAAAGCCCTCCTTAGGCCCCCGTTAGTCATTATTATCCTCTCACCCCCCTACTCCATCCCCGAAGGTAACCACTATCCTGACTTATAACACCAAAAGTTAATTTTGCCTGTTTTTCAAGTTCCTTTGTACCTGGCTTGTTTCATTTAATATTATGTTTGTGAGATTCATTTAGGTTGCTGTGTATAGCAATAGTTAGTTCATTTTCATGACTGTTAGGTACTGCAGTGTATGTCAATCGTACCGTTCATGAATATTTTTAGTTTAGAATTTTTCCTCTCCTGAGTGAGGTTAAGTACCTTTTATTATGCTTATTGTCTGTTTGGATATCCTATTTAAAATAATGTTGTTTTAAGTATTCTTATACAAGCCTCCACATATGCTTGGTTTGTTGGATATTTACCTAAAAGTAGAAGTGGAAATGATGTTCTCAGCGATCATTCTCTTTGTTAAATAATGCCTAACTCTTTGTGTATGAGATTTCTTGTTCCTCCCCATCCCAGCCACCATGTTGTATTAGAGGACGTAGTAACTCACAGTGTTTTTAATTATAATTTTTCCTATCATGAGTAAGGTTAAGTATCTTTTATTATGCTTATTGCCTATTTGGATATTCTATAAAAAGCCTGCTCAAGTCTTCTGCCCTTTTTTATAAAATTCGGTTGCCTGACCTTTTCTTCTATATTCCAGATATGAGCGCTTGTTAGTGGTCTGAATTACAAATATCTTCTCCCTCTCAGCAGGCTTGCCTTTCCAGTATCTTAAGGATGATTTCTGGAAAATATAACTTCTTACTTCTAGAGCAATCAAGTTATTTGACCTTTAATTAATGGATAGTGCTTCTTTTCTTCTTGTTTTTTTTTTTATTTTTTTGGTAATGTTAAAGATTTTTCTTACTTTGACGTCCTGTATCCTCCTATATTATCTTTTGTAATCCTCCTTGTTTTGACTTTAAAATTTACAATATAATCAGTCTGGAATTGATTGTTCTATATGGTATGAGGTAGGGATATTTAATTTAATATGCTTTAATAAACTATATGATAAGTATCTTTATTATTATTCTACAGGGTCAATGTTTAGTTAGATTTATCCACATTTTCATTCCTTTTCTTGTGCTTTCTTTCTCCTTCCCTCTCTGAGCTTCCATTTGGGATTTGGGATTATTTCCTTTATTCTTAAAGTATATCATTGAGATTTTCCATAAGTATAGGTCTGTTGGTTGTAAAGTCTTTTAGTTTTTGTTTGTTTGAAAACGTCTTCTTTTATCTTCATTCTTGAAAGACTTTTTTATTAGATATAAAATTCTCCGTTGGAATTTTTAAAATTTTATTACACTGAAAAAACCATTCTAATGCCTTTTGGTTTCCAGTTAAGAAGTCAGCCATTAATCTTTGATNTTTTTTTTTTTTTTTTTTTTTTAAACTGTGTCCTAAATGTATCCTATCTTTTCCACAATGGTTCCATCTTTTTGTCTCTCTGGGCTTCATTCTTGAAGATTTCTTCTTAAGTACTTTCTAGTTCACGGTTTCTTAATTGTGTCTAATTTACTCTTAAATCCATTGTGTTTCCTATTTTGGTTACTACACTGTTCAGTTCTATAGTCTTTTAAAAATACGCTCTGTTATTTGGAAATACTCTGTTACATTTTTCTAGCTTGGCTTTTATCTTCTTGAAAATTCTAAGCATGGTTATTTTATTATAATAATAATTATATAATTTCATTTATATAATAAATACATATGTAAAGTCTGATAATTTCAATTTGTAAAGTCTCTGTGGGTCTGTTTCTGTTGGGATTTGTAAATGGTCTCTTTCTCTTGGGTACCCAGTTATCTTTGTGGGGTACACATTGTATCTGAGAAAACATTTTAGAAAAGTTTTGAGGCCCAGTGTAATATCTTTCTACACAGAGAGTGTTGGTTTGTTTTTGCTACATGTCTAGAGTTGCTAAAAATTCTAGATGCCTTTAATCCACCTTTAAAGTTTGACATTTTGGGCCCCGTATAATGCAAAGCTGAATTGTAGGTACATGCAATGGCTGGTTTATTTCTGGTTCACCTGTACCCTTAGAAAGCAGTCTTCTGGGGCTGTAATCCTGATGTACGGAGTGCTTCTAAACCCAATATATTCAATTCTTTTAGGGCCTTGGACACCATGCTTTGCATTTTGATCCCTGCAAGGCTGCCAAGATGTAGCTCAGTTTCTCAGCTCTTTCTTCACATTTAGTAAGTAGACCCAGTGCAAAAGTAGTTTTGAGTACTGGGAGTGGTTTTATGAGTTCCCATCCTCTCCTGGATCTCATCCCAGTAATTCTTCATGAATTTATAGGTTATTTAATACATTAAAGAAGATTTTTAAAAAATATTTTATCGAGCTATTTTTAGTTGTTCTCAGCGGGAGGACTGGTCTGAATTACCTAGTCCATCAGCAGCAGAAGGAGAGGTACCTGATATTCTCTAGTTTCAGTATAATATAACATTGACAGAAGTAGTCAACAGAATAAAGAAGACACAGAACATTAGCATTTTCCTTAGTCCCATGCAAATTAGGAGACAGGCCTAGTCCCACTAATGATAATGAATTTAGAAATGACATTAATTTACGAAATCTAAAGTTCAAATGATGTTGTTGAATAGGTCAGTATCTGCACACCCAAAAGAGCACATTTTTTGAGTTTTATGTGTATTGCTTCTAGTAAAATATTTGAAGATTTTCTTCTGTTTTTCTTGTTTAATGCTTACCACAAAGGCAGAGAAAATTTTATGGGCAAATGCAATTGAGTTTGAGTTCATTATTGGAACAAATATTTAGCAATTTTAAATTTATGTAAGGTATTAAATACTGGAAATTAAGTAGTGAAAATCTGTTTGTACAGAAGGTACACACAACAGTAATTAGCTAAAGGTAATATTCTAAATTTCCAAAAATTAAATTACTAAATTTTAACTTACTAATATAAGAAAGTTGAGTATATGCGTTATTAAATTATTTATATTGTCAGAAGTTTAAAATTACAAACAAAAGTAAAAATTATACCAGTATAGTATGTCCTCAATTAACCAGTTTCATTAAACATCAAATTATTGGTAATGGACTTTACTGTGTTTCTCAATCATATTTCTTTGCTATTTCTTCTTTGTTAAAAATGTCTAATTAGTATGTCCTCAATTAACCAGTTTCATTAAACATCAAATTATTGGTAATGGACTTTACTGTATTTCTCAATCATATTTCTTTGCTATTTCTTCTTTGTTAAAAATGTCTAATTTCCTAAGAAGAAATTTTCCTTTTGATTTTCCCCTAGGATAATCCTTTTCTATTTTATGTCTATTTGGTTTTTTAACACTTCATAATTTCAAAAGTAGCCTGGAAGGATCCCAAGTGCATGGAATGAAAAATGGCCCTTGGACCTATTCAGTGTTGCATCACCAAATCTTTCAAATCCCTTTTATATATGACATTTGTGTTCTATTTAGCAAATGATCATACTAATTACTATTCTGCCTGCTGAAACATTAAAAAGATATCCACTTAAGACATGCATTCCTCAGAGGGATAATAAATTTCATACTATTTAACAAAACACATCAGAATACTTGTACTCTATGTATCAAAGCTGAAGTCACTTTTTTCCCACCAGTTCTTTGTATGCCTTCAAATGCAAAGAGAAAATTCTACATAGTGAACAAGTAATTTGGAAGTGATCATCTTTTCTGTTCCTCATCTCCCATGTATTTGCTAATATCTGCCTTATGTTTTAACAATAACTTCCACTGGTATCATTCTTTATGTGACTACATCTGAGGAAGGTGTATGTTAAGAGTTAGAATTATTACTCTCGTTTTGTAGTAAACACAAGGGCAAAAATGTTGAGAGTCACATCACTCCATCGGCTTCATTTTGTTGGTTTTTTTCTTCCTATTTTTTACCAGTTTCTACTCCTCTCATGCATTACTTTTGAGTTTCAGCTCTTGTGGGATGATTTCTGCAAGTTATACATTGGTATTTTTGAGTAATTTCCTGAAATTTCTGTTTAATGAGTGATGTTAATGTAGCACCTAGTTTTAATATCTGGAAAGGTTAATTCTTTACCATCAATTACTTTCCAAGAATTGACTCAAAATTGTCTGCCTTTCTAAATGGTCATAGTATAACTCTGTAGGTAATAAGGTTGCATTTGTAATTTAACCATGATTAGAACTCCTGGGAGAATATTTTATGTCTAGTTCACAAGGCATGGCAACATTTTAAATTTGATTTTGGAGCGCTCTAACCAGATCGTGGAGAATGGTAACTTGAGGTGAAACCTGCTAGCAGTGAGTCCTTCACGTAGCCCAAGGGCTTGTTTGGTTTTGATTAGTTTTACTAGACTTCATTTGGTTTCAATTAAAGCTTAAGACAGACCAGTGACTTTCATGAAAAATATGGGTTTCTCAAGTTAGAAAATAATTCTTTTGTGTAGAATAGTGTAATGTTTTCTTCACTGGAGCAAATATCTATTCAATGACAATTTCAGAAGATTTTATAATCAGAATGCAGAGTAAAATTTTTGCATATTGAACTGTCTTATGTTATGTTCTTGAATATTTATTCTCCTGTATTCATAGATTTAAAAAAAATGAAAATCACTCCATATGCTTCCAAAGCAATAATAAGAAATATTTAATTATACGGATACAACAACCTTTTGTATTTAACTGCATATTGGGGAAAGCAATTTGATTTAAAAAAATAAGCAGCTCTTCTGGTGAGTTCAGGAAATATTATAGTTTATTTGCTTTTACAAGAGACTTTCTTTCAACATTACATGACGTTAGGTTGTGTTGAAATGAGACCATTTACTTAAGTTGTCTTTTATTACCAAAAAAAAAAAAAAATCTGACAATGTAATTAGAAATAATGCATATTATTCAGTTGCAAAGGGAGAAGGAGCTGCATGAGGTTATAATGGTATTATTTACCCTAAAAAAGAAAAAATGTGGTTTGTAGTACTATAGGAAAAAACCTTAGGTGTAAGTTATTTTGTTTCCCAAATGTTTATTTTACCCTGAACAAAATCCTTTGGTCTCCTAAAAAAAAATTTCTATGTTAGGAAATAAAGACAAATACAAAACAAACTCAAAAGTAGTGCTATTGGTGATAGAAGATGTAAATTCTGTCTTTAAATTCACAAAAACTGGCTTTAGATATTATTGATTTTTACTCAGAGGCATCACCAAATACCCCACCATCTGTTAAAGATTATGCCCCAAATATTGCAGTTATAAATACAGAACACATGTATAAAAATTAAACAAAGTTATGTACATTATTATACTGTTTTATATTCTCAACATCAAATGAAGAAATTAACAAATATATGAGCATTCTGCTCGTAAATAATATGTCTGTAGAATTTGGAATTGGCAGATAAATTTGTTCAAAAATGTGGGAGAATTTAACATCTACCCTTCGGAAGCCAAGAGCAGATCACCTTTTAGAATGAGTGTCTTCCAAATTCTGATTCTAATACAGTAAATATTTCATATTTACGATTTTTAAAATCGAACTCTAGAAGTATTGCATTCCAAGATTTAAATGAGATCAGCAGCCTCCTCCAGCATTTCTGTTGAGAGTTGTTGATTAATACCTTATGTAGTGACATAAATTAAAATTAATGACATCTGGTATACATGTGAATAAAGTCTTTAAATATTTCATTACATTTAAATAGAATGGGGAAAAAAGCACTGACTTGATATTCAGACTGCCCAGTTTTAGGTGTAGATTCTGCGTTGAATTCATACTGTGTCTTTGGGGTCTTCTCCTTCTTAGACTTTACTTTCTTCAGAGAATGGGGAAAAAAGCACTGACTTGATATTCAGACTGCCCAGTTTTAGGTGTAGATTCTGCCTTGAATTCATACTGTGTCTTTGGGGTCTTCTCCTTCTTAGACTTTACTTTCTTCAAATGGGAAGAACTAAAAGCTCTCGGTGGTTCTTTTCACCTTGAACATTCTATTAGTTTAGTTTATTTTGCTTAGCCAAAACTTATACATGCTTTATACCTCTGGAATGATACTGTGTCAGTGTTAAAATTATTTTTGACCTTGTAAATTTTAAATTTATCTTGAAGGAAATAGAACTAGGTATGTTGGTAAACATGTTTATTCAATATATTACTACTACTTCTATATAAATACATATTATTTTCTTCATAGACAGAGAACTGCCTATTAATTTATTAAAGTGTATTAAGGGCCTCTTGTGTTATTTTCCCCAAACTGATCAAGACCGCAGGGTCCTAGGAATAAGAAATTCAAAGAATAAGAAAGACTTTGACCTTACATTCAATCTTGTCATATCGAACTGTAAGTAAGCAAATAAAATGCAGTGTGATAAAAATTTTGTCATTTCAAGTTTTCATTACCAGCAAAATCCAATTTTATTGATATGGTATTATCTCAGATTAGCAAAAGTAAGTAGTGGTGCTTCTTCCAATGCATAAAAAATGGGAATAGTTTATTTAGAAAATGAATATGTATTATAGATTTCAGCATGTCCATCAGAGATAGAATGATAAACTATTTCTTCTCACATATAAAGAAACAAACTTGAACATGAAAAGCTCACTCTCCTTACATCACATTTTCTCATCTTGAAAGAAAAGAAACAAGAAGGTTGTGACCAACATTTTTCCTAGAGCATAAGCGATGCATCTCATGAACTGTCTCCATGCTGCCTTCAAGAGTTGCAATGATCAAGATGAAGAAAATGCAGTAGTGAGTATCTATGGGAAAAGGAACGTGTGGATGGCATTCACCACAGGTGTGAACTTGGCTCCTTATTTTCCCGGCTGGATTAATGAAAGGATGAGGAACCTGGGTTTTCTAAACTCAGAAAGATCCTCCTAACATACTGGGTATGGTGAAATAAAAAACAACTGCAGACTATCTTCTTGTCCTCTTTTATTCTTGATTGTAGTTATGTCAAAAGCTTTACTCTTAAAAAAGATTAAAGTTTTGGTCAAGTCATGGGATCAACTAAGGATTTCATTATAACCCAGGTTTTGGATAATCACATTTTCCTAAAATGTCCAGTAGATCAAATTACTCCTCTGGCTTCTAACATGAACCACTGGAGCCAAGAATGCTTGAGTAGAAGCAGGCAGCCACCAAAACACAACGGGATTTATTCCTTCATCCTGGTTTTAAACAAAGGATCTTAAAAATCAAATGTATTAGCCTGGAAAGCTTCAGAAACATTTTTCAAATACCTCTGAGGAATCTCCATACTTTGTAGCTCAACCTATTAGTCTATCCCATTCACAGGAGGAGATTCTCGATGGAACATCAAATAGGTATAGTCTGGATTTTGTCTTTGATAAAATATTTTCAAATGGAAACCATAATACAACAGCTTTTGAAATAGAGCTTCTGAAACAGTGAAATGTAGGCTGATTGTGTATCCCCACTAGAAAGCTAATTAAGGGTACATATTTCTGTACAGGTTGAAGAAGCTTTATTTTTTCTTTTAAGAAATCACAATATAATGCAAGATATTATAATGGGAAATAATTTCCCTTTCCCAATTTCAAAGGCTTTGGAAACATTAGTATGTTAACCCCAATCTGGAGGGAGTTATTAGACTGGGAGCTGGAAGTCTTGACTTCTAGTCTTAAATCAGGCATGGCTCCTTATATTACCTTGAGCACACTCATTCACTTCTTCTGGAAGACATCATTAGTGATAATCAAATATACCATGTGCTCGCCAGCATTTTCTGACATCTTCTGTGGTTATGTTGGTGTCTTGTGACAAAAGCAGGACAAAATAAAATGGATGTTTGTCACTTTCAGTCTGAGGGAGTTAAGTGAACCAGGGTAAGTTTTCAATGGTCTCTGTCATCTGCAAAACAGTAAACAAAGGCTTTAAAATGGCAAAATTGCAAGACAGAAGCAAGGAGATCTCCAAATTATAAAAAGGGGAGGAAAGCCATTTGCTCATTGTGACATGAACAAGAAGTATATTGTATCAAGCCACTCATATCTGTTGTATTCCCAGCTGTATTTCTTCACAATCCATGAGGTTAACTGTGGGATCATTCAACTTGGCCATGACTAAAATGTCAAATTGACTCTGTTCCTGTCTAGTAGGTTTTATCCATTAAAACCTGATGTAATTCTGTGATGCAATGGATGATAGAGCATTCAAGGTCCTGACTTTTAACCCAGGGACTTAACTATGAGATTATAGTGTCTGATAGTATTATATTAGATACATATTATATTGTGTCTATTTTTATGTGAGAAGAAATTCCACCTCTTTCCTTAGTTTTAAGATGTTTAGTGAACAAAAACCTTATGGTACACCCAAAGCTATTTTCACATGACTTGAATTTAGAAACTCTATGCTTTTGTAACTAGTTCGTATTTTCTTGTCTTTGGCATCCAGTGTGGACATGACTATACTCTCCATGGTCAAACATCGGAATGCAAAATGAGGATTAAATGGGTTAATATCTATAAAGTTCTTAGGACAGGACCTGGCACAGAGTTAACAATATACAGGTGTATGTTAAGTAATACAAATAAATACGATGATGATGGATGACAGAATCTATGAGTTAGGATCTACTTGGCTTCCCATCTCATTTTCACTTGTGGAGCCCCAAATATGTGTCATCTAATTTCAACTCAACCATTTTTGATGCTAGAGAATAAGGTTATGTATCACATATAATACATTTTTACTCAGGACCCACCATTATCCCAATTAAAAATGAGAAAACAGGCTAAAAGAGGTTAAGAGGTTTAGCCAAGGTTGCATAGCTATTAATGTCCCCCACTGTCTGACTAGGAAGTTCGTAATCTTTCCAGTATCATATCCCTATTAGTAGAAGTAGCAGTGCCATGTGATTTGAGTACAGTAGCCCACGAGTTCCACTATTAGTTTTCTACAGGGTGGGAATCATTTCAGCCAAGAGTGTGGGCTAATGAAATTCTATTTCCACTGAGCAGCATTTGTTATTCAAATAAATTTATTCAATGAATTTATTCAGTTGTTAATTTTCAGCTATTTCAAAGAACTCAAACAACTGTACAGTAAAAAAACAAATAATCCAATCAAAAAGTGGACAAAGGAGATGAACAGACATTTTTCAAAGGAAGACATACAAATGGCCAACAGGTACATGAAAAAATGCTCAGCATAACTAGTCATCAGAGAAATGCAAATCAAAACCACCTTGTGATATATCTCACTCCAGTTAGACTGGCCATTATTAAAAAGACTGAGAATAACACCTGCTGGTGAGGATGCGGGGAAAGGGAGACTCTTCTGCACTGTTGGTGGGACTGTAAATTAGCACAGCCACTATGGAAAACAGTATGGAGGTTTCTCAAACAACTACAGGTAGAGCTACCATATCATCAATCAATCCCACTACTGGGTTTATATCCAGAGGAATGGAAATCATCGAGTCGAAGAGATGAAGGGATACCTGCACTCCCATGTTCATTGCAGCCTTATTTACAATAGCCAAAATACAGAACCAACCTAAGTGTCCATCAACGGACAACGGGATAAAGAAAATGTGGTATATATACACAATAGAACACTACTCAGCCATAAAAAAGAAAGAAATTCTGCCATTTGCAGCAACATGGATGAGTCTGGAGAAAATTACATTACGAGAAATAACCACACAAAGAAACAGAAATATCACATGTTCTCACTCATAAATCGCTGCTAGGAAGGAAGGAAAGGAGGAAGAGAGGGAGGGAGGTTGGGAAGGAGGGAAGAAGGAAGGAAGGAAGGAAAGAAAGAAAGAAAGAAAGAAAAGACCACAACAAAATGTTAAACTTTCAGGGGGAGAGAACAAACCTAAGGATAGTAGAGATGGGAGGGAGGCAGGGAGGGGGTTGGGAAGTGATAGTTCGGGCAACGGCCATAAAGAAATATCATTTGTAAGAACAAATATGCCAATAATAAATTTTTTTTTTTTTTTTTTTTT
>NW_007736765.1:10907-13493 GCF_000696425.1 Galeopterus variegatus
GGCGGGAGCGCCGCCGCACTTCCAAAGCGGCGCACTATCCAGTGCGCCACTGGGCCGGCCCCAATAATAAATTTTTTAAATAAATTTTAATTAAAAGATTTTCAATTATTTAATAATCTGTGCTAAAGTTTTATCATGGAGTCACGTATGTCTTTTCTCTGACCTTTTTGAAGCTTTTTTCCTAGTGGCTAAGGCGTGTGTCTCACCAAATATCTTAAATGCAAGGCCTGGCACGCAATGAATGTTTGATGATTGTACAATTGGTCAAAGAAACCAAGTACAAGTGAGTCTCTTTTGGCATAATTCGGACTTCAATTGATTGTCAAATGTTTGAAAGCTTCCATCATTACTGTATCTTACCTTTGGGACATTTTGATTTTCTGCATTAGGAAAACATCTCACTGTGTAGCCTACAATTTGCTCACATAATTGTGTCACTTATATTCTCACCATTTTCTAGAAATCTCGTTACCCTTCCTCTCTCTGTTTCATAGGCAAATCTCAATTCCAATCCCTTCTTCTACATTACTTCTATAAAATCTAATTTTTGCTTTGTTTTTGTTATACTGACTTAGGTGTATCCTACCACCATTGTATTCTAGACATAATCCCATGTATAATCTCAGAGATACTCATCAGATTGTATATTTGCCTTATGTTAAAAATTAAAAGCTATCTTTTAGAATCACTATGTTCTGTGTCTTGCTATTATTAACATCTGAGACCATGTCATTCTTACCTATTATTTTTAAATAAACTACATCAATTATTTCCTGGGACTGAATAATCTTTTCTTCTCATAGGTATATTTTCCCAACCCTTACATGCTTGTAAAGTTTTCTTCATAACCTTTCCAATCCCTTATCTCCTTGGGGATAATAAAGTGAAATAATTATGTGGAAAAATGAAAGGCGTGCTGGCTTTGTGTTGGATGTCTAGCTTCACCACTTGGTACACTTGTAACACCGAACAGCATACTTAGTCTCCCTGAATTGACCTTCCTTTTGTATAAAAGGAGAACAATATGTATATAGAACAGGGATCAAGTGCACAGACTCTGAAGCTATTCTGCCTGATTGGAAGTTTGGCTTTGCCATATGCTGACTGTGTCATCTTTGGCAATTATGTAACCTTTGGTGACTCCTTTTCCATAGTGGAAAAATGGAAAACAATTATATCTCCCTCATATATATATAATATGTATATATATTTAAATGTGTGTGTGTGTGTGTGTTTGTGTATATGGTACATGTATACATACTTGCTTTATCTTTCAGATTGTAATGGACATTCACAATAAAGCTTGATGTGCTGGAGCGCTGTAAGTGGTGCTGATGAACTATTATTTGCATGTATATCATGCTTCTTTGATTGTAGTTCAGGAGTCTGTAAACTTTTTCTATAAAGGGTCAGATAGCAATATATTAGGCTTTGTGAGACATGTATTCTACTCTACAATTGTATAGCAAAAGCAACTGTAGATAACATGTAAATAAGTGGGTGTGCCTTTGTTCCAATAAAACTTTATTTACAAAAACAAGCTCAGGCAGCTGTGGCCCACAAGTCATACTGTGCTGATCCCAGATTTGACTGATGGCTAATATGCAAGTTTGATGCCATTAGGTAATTATGCCTTTTCTTCCCCAAATTATACATACTCAATCTCTAGTGCTTGTATTTGTGCTTTGTTTCTCTTCAGTGGTCTGAAATGATTCAATTTTTGTTTAACTAACAAGCCTTCCAAGCTGTGTGCCAGAGCAGAGCTCAATTTTACAGTGTTAATTTGGACTCACTAAAAAGAAATAGGAATAACTTTTTAGAACCAACTCTGCTTGTAGAAAGAACTTTTCTATTTTCTTACCCTTATCTCTCTTGAGCTTGTAATCTTATAAATCTGCTTTTCCCAGTGGAAGGTTTGAATTCTGGTTCTTTTTTCTAGGGTCTTGGGCTGTTTCTTCACAATGCTCTATTGTTTCTTCACAATGGTCAATGTGCTGGTTCTGATTTATTTCTCTTCTTGGAATTATCATATTGACATTAACTAATAAGTTATTTGTCTATTGCTGGACAAGTATTGGCTTTGACCTAGATCTATGACCATATTTTCTAAGTATAAACCTCTAGCTTTCAGTAGTTAGTGTGTGGAATTTCTATTGGTGAAACTGGGACGAATTTGCATTCCAAAAGAAAAGCATTTTAAGATTGGCATACATTGTTCTGGTGGGCATATAAATGCACCTCGGACTGCAGGGAGCATAATTAATTAAGAGTCTCAGTGGCTATCCTTAAAAATTCATCACTGCTTTGCACCGGCCTTCCCACAGGCTGCTTGTAGCCAATGCCTGAATGCAGCAGGGATACTAAGGCAGGCCGTTTTGTGGGAGATGTGCAGCTCATTTATTTGGCAATTTTGGCTCAAGGATTCCCCAACAAACATTGCCAAATTCTTAGAACTGCACTGTTTTCTAAGATGTTTCCACCCAAACCACGTTCCCTTCCTCTCTGCCTTATGCAGGCTCAGACTTACCTCATGTCTGATGGCTCTTCTGGCGTCTCCCAATTTCTTCCCATTTCTCTCTCAGGCAT
>NW_007736765.1:14371-27312 GCF_000696425.1 Galeopterus variegatus
GAAGCAAGGTAGAATAAGAAGCATATCTTGAAGGAAAAGGAATGTTTTCATTGAAATTTTCGTTCTAAGAAGATTCGTGCAAGAAGTTACAGAAAGAGCTCCTTGTAAAAACTTGTAAAAATTGAAGGATTTCCCCAACCTTCCTTGTGGGAACTAAACAAGATCTAATTGTTTGGAAAGCATTAAGTAACACTTATGGAAATTCTGCTTTTCTCCAGGTACTGTGAACATTGTGGATTTTAATGGGAATATACTAATGGCACCACTTTCCAGCCCCCCAGAGATGTCCGTTTGGGGTGAGGAACAACAGACTTGTGTTGTATTTCCCAAATCACTCTGTCATTTTTTACTTAGGAAATTTATTTATATTAATAGATCATCTAAATAAGGAAATTCTCTGGGTTGTTATTCAATAGCTTTACATTTTGTGGTAGAAAACTTCTTTATATTGTGCCTGAAGTATAAACTTGATAGACATAGAAGCACGTGAAAGAGTTTATGACCTCAGTGAAAACACAACATACAAAATTGTATGTTCATTATGGTTACCATGATGTTAACATATGTACGTATGTATGCATAATGGAAAGGAAATTAATAATAATAATAATTGATATTTACATTATATTGCTGGGACTAAGTGATTTTTTTATTTCCCAATTTTTTGAAGCTTTCTCTTATATTAAGTATTATAATTTAATTATTAAACACCAAAATATAATAAAAATTTAAGTATTGGGTGACAATACCTTATTACAATAGTAATACATAAACATAGGATTTAAAATTATTTAGAGGTATTTTTTTTAATTTAGCCAATAAAAATTTTTGGGTTTTGTTAATTAATAATTAGTGATTAGGTGATCTGGAAATAGTAATTGATATATATTTTTTACTCATGTATCATTTTTATAAAAGTAAGATACTAATCTGTTCCCCTTCTTTTGGAAAACTCTGGGTTTAATTATTCTATAACAAATTTTGGTGAAATTTTAAAATTGTAAATACACTCAATTCCACTCTAAATATTTCTCATTCTCACATTTGCCTTTGGGACATGACCCCCAAATTGGATCTTAATTGCTGTAAAAAAGGTTAATGTCTTGGATTATAAATAGAATCTATAATTTCTCTTGGTTAATACTCATATTTTAGTGTAAAAATAATCAAAAGACATATTACATGGTGTTTCACACTTCATAAAATACTTTCATTACATTATCTCATTTTAGNGTATGGCAGAAATAAATACACTTGGAGAGTAAAATTTAACTCAGAGCTATAAGCATTAACTTGTGTAAATCCCATGGGATTTATACTAATCAAATGATTCTCAATTTTTGTATTTAATTTTTAAGGTTTAAAGAGTATTACGACAGTAGGAAAAGTATAAAAATAGAAACGTTAGCCATAATTCCACCATTATTGTACTTCATGTGGAATTGACTGAGATCACTTGATGTCATTCAGCTGGTGGCTGACCTGGTCTGGAGGTTTTAAGGCAACTTCATTCATGTGCCTGATGCCTTGGTGAGATTAGCTGAGCTCAGCAGAGTCCCTCTCCCTAGCCATGTAGCTTAGAGTTTCTCCTGGTAGTCACTTCATTAAGATAATTGGACTTCTTTCATGGACATTCAGGGCTCCAAGAGCTCAAGGCAGAAACTGCCAGCCCCTTGCAGCCTAGGCCAGCAACTGGCATAATAGCACTTCTGCCATGACCTCTGTTGGTCGAAGCAGGCAAAAATTTAAAGGAAGAGCAAATGGGCCCATCAATCTTTGGGAGGATTAGCAAGAATTTGCTGCCATCTTAAATTTTTGCACCTCTCAACTCCTGATCTCTTAATAATGCTGTTGTATCTCAGAGCTCAATCATTAGATCTTGTCTCTTCTCTGTTTATCCCTTTTATAAATTTACCCTGTCTCTTGACTTTAAGTTTGGCTTTAAATATCTGTTAACTTATGACACCCAAATAATGTATTTCCATACTGTACTTCAGAACTCGACTCTTAATATCTCAATTTATATTGAGTTTACTTTCTCAACTTCTCCATTTGGGTCTCTCATAGATTCCTCAAACTTGCAGTATACAAAATCAAATTCTTTATTTCACCCTCAGATCTGTTCCTCCTGCAATCTTTCTCTTCCTTCCAGTTCTTCAGTCTGAAATCCTTGGGGTCATCCTTGACAATTCTCCTGTCACATTCTACACTGACTGCAACAGAAAATTCTCTTGGGTCTTTGCTCGGCATTTATCCACAACCTGGCTGCTTTGCTCACCTTCATCTTTGCCACTTACTGGTGGGGAAGACACAAAATATTTTAACGTTTAATCTTTTATTCAGTAACTCAGGACATTTTCCAGTTTGAGAAATGATAAAGTATAAAAGTAAAATTTAAATCATATTGAGACGATTTAGGATTAAGATTATTCTGTGTATAATATGTTTATTGTCCTACTTAGTAAGCTATGTTTTATTTTCATATTTTGTAATTGGGTCCTGTTGTCTTATAGAATGGCTGTTCCTTTTGGTGTATAATGTGTTTAGGCCATTTCACTCAACTGTCAAAATAATTTTCTTAATGTCTTTGGCATTTTGGGAACATACCTCTATTATCAAGACATTATGAAATTTCTTTTTCCCCCCAATGTTTATATCTTTATTTGTGATAATTGCCTACATATTTGATTAAAGCAAGTTATTTATATTGAAATATATTTTATTATGTTATTCCTTATTTAGAAGAATATTTACAATTGTCAATGAAAAAAGCCAACTGATTATTTTAGTGTGGTATAGTTTGCTGAGGTGAATACCACTCTCTAATTTAGAAACATATTAAGAATATCGGTCAGGATTTAAAATATTTTATTGCCTATTTAATGTTATGTAATTTTATTAAATTATTATATATTACTTGCAAGTGTGAAAGCTTATTTTTGCTTTTCAAATTATTTTAAATGGAACAAGGTCAATTGTAAATAGATAGGAAATCACGTGCCCATTTTAGAGTGTATTTTAAATTGCTCTATGAAGAATGACAAAACATTGCAGTAAATATAATGTGTGAAATATCATAAGGAAGATGATATAAATAATAGCTTTTAGTATTAATAAAAGTGGAGCCAGGACACATTCTGGTTGTAAGAACAATATGAGTATTTTGCATTTAAAATAAATGAATGTTTTAAAGAAATACTTCCCATGGTAATTAGAACAGCTTTAGATATTCTTAAATATTGGTTTACATTGAGATGTTCTGATGTTTCCTGTTTGCATTTATTCTTGGACAAAGTCAAGAATATGACACTCTTCTCAGCACAGCTGTCTCTCCTATGCGACCTTTCCTGTCCTTGAAATGCTTCTGATTTGTCAGTCTTGCAGTGATGACAATAACACTCCCAGACCATGGTAAATAAACCACTTTGCCCAAATGCTATGTTGTGGTCTTCATTGAGTTCTGAGTGATACTGTGAAATGTGATCAGTTGGATATTGTTTTTATTCTTCAGTGAAGAAGTTAGCATGTGGCTATGCCTAGCTGAGTACCTGGTACTCAGTGGGCAAATCAAATATACCTGACTTCACATCTGCTAGCTGTACATCTCTGCAAAATTTGCTGAGTATCACATGCCTTCAGTTTTTCTGTGCTTAAAGTGGGGATAATACATGCCTCCTGGTATCGTAGTGCAAATAAGTGAGATCTTAGCTCTCAAGTACTTAAGCACAGGCTGGGGCCCAGTAAGCTCTCAGTATCTGCTCGTTATTGCTTTTATATATTTTTTTCTTTTCTTTTTTCTCTCTGTAGTCTTTTTTCCTTTCCTTTCCTTTCCTTTCCTTTTCAAAAGATATTATCTGGGTTTAAAAAAATCAAATTTTTTTTCTTTTCTTTTTTCCCTCTGTAGTCTTTTTTCCTTTCCTTTCCTTTCCTTTCCTTTCCTTTCCTTTTCAAAAGATATTATCTGGGTTTAAAAAAATCAAAAATTATAAGACATCATCACATAAATTGAATAAATGCTTCCTTTTTAAATGTCCGTTGAATATCCCTCTATGTCTAGCTGGTATCTCAACTGTGGCTGTTCAATAAATAATTTATCTATTTTGGGAACTGTTCCATGAAAGTTTAAAATCCCTTAATGTTAACAATAGTGAAAATCTTATATTTGAAAAGAAAGCATTTAGAAAAAAGATATATGTTACACCTTTTAAGAAACATAATATTTTTATGACTGATTTTTAAAAGTAGTCAAAACTATAGTGTATTAGAGGAGAACTCACACAAAAAAATAAAGAAAAAAATAACAGAGTCTGTATCCCAATGTATTTAATTAATTCAGTTAATATGAGAAAAAAAAAGTAGAGAGTACTTAATAAAATACTTGAAGATAAAAAGTATCTGGATATTATAGATAACTTGTTTTCTATTTCAGAGATGATATTGACAGTATGAACTAATTAGAATGTGGGGATTTGGTGAGATATAAAGAAGATAATCCTGATCATGATGTTTTCTAGTCACTACCGTAAAGAATGAAAATCGAAATGGTAGGTTTTCTTCTGGGTTCTGAAGGCAAAATTCTGGGAAGTTTTGTTTTTACCACCCTTTCCCTTTTAGGAAGCAAATAGATTAAATCAAAGCTCACTCTCAATACCTCACACAACTTCTCATTCCTGTGGTTGTCCAACATGGCACCCATCCATTAATTCCACCCATCCATGGCTGCTTTTTGGCCCTTTCCTTTGGTTTTCTGTATTCTGGGTCTTTGTTGCTTAGGAAAGCATCATTCCATTTTCTTTCTGGAGACATTTTAGAGATCTCTTTACCAGAGAGACATATTTTAAAATAAGTCTAATGAAGAAATGTTATTGTCCTTTGGCAGACTAGGAAACACAAAGTACATTCGAAAACTCAAGGCCTTCTGAAGACTTGATATTCTTGGTGATTTTCTGTGGTAAGGAGAAATAGTACTACCTAAACAAGTTTTAATATAAAACCATAAACAGAGTTATACAGTTCAATTGGCTCACTCCCAAGGCAGGGGTGGGGGGGACCTTATATACTCACCTCTAAATTAGAATGTGAGTCTTTCATTGGTTCTCTTAAAGTTTAAATTATTTATTTATATTTTTTATATTGTTACCTGAATTTTTCCTATCTTGGCTTAAAATACAAAATGCTAAAAAGGATCATGTGTTATTAAGGAGAAGTAATTATTGTTTTAAAATATTTTAACCTTGACATCAAAAATTTAAAGCACTTATAAAAACTCTTTTTGGGTTAAAACACAGTTATATTTACTCAGATGTATTTAGTAGACAAGTGTATTTTGTAAACAACCCTCAAGTTTCAATAGTTTTCCTCAAATACGTAGTTATGAGGACATGATAGTCATGAGGATCCATGTGGGATTGAATATTACTAGCACACATTTCAGGGGATTTTAAGCAGAAATGTTGCAGAAGAAATACTCTTTATGTTAGAAAAAAAGCTTTTAAATTACTTAGTTCAAATAGAGAAGGCCTAACTTTGAATTCACAGCATATTGCTATAATGCACTATTAGCCTAATCCTTCATTTTCTTGTCAATTAAAGACTTATCTTTATTCACTGATTCACTTATCAGTAATTCACTGGCTATTTTAAAGCTGGTTGTTAAAAATCCCTTTGTTTATGGCAATAAGGCACCATTCATTTTGTGAACTTTATAAAACCAACCTCTGCCAATTTTGCTCTTTGAGAATAGCTCTAAAGATGTGTTCCCACAGTAATTACTGATTCCAGAGATGTTCATTAAAGAATGAAGTCAGAGGCAAGTGTTTGAAACAATTGTATCCCACTGAAGCCAGCCTTACCGCACACCTTCCCAGCATCTACAATATTCCTCCTGTATATTTTTTAAAAATCACTGGAAAACATTATACAAAATTTGTACTTTTGAGTGCTATTATCTAAAGTGGTATTAAAGATATACAGTATTATTTTTAGATATACATATTCAAATCAGAGATTCAGCAAAGTTTAGGGGAAAGCTGAGATGCTTTTGAATGTGGGCCCAGCTGTCTATCCAATACCTGCTGTGAATAGTGTGAGTCAGTCTAACTTCATGCAACCTGCCCACTTACCCACAGCCACCAGGATGAGAAGAGAAAGGAGAGAAACCTCAGTGAAGCCTGCCTAATCTTAATGGAGAAAAAATAATAACAATAAAAATAGATGGCTTTAGAGTTGTATATTTCTTTGAGAATATACTTAGGAAGACAAGTTTAAGTCTTTTATTAGCTTGTTATCAGAGCCTGAGGTGCTAGCACGTGTTTAGGTATAGCGTAGTTATCCTGCAATTACAGTGCAGCCTCCTACTGAGACTTAATGGGCAAAGGAAGAGAGAAAATTTGGAGAGCAAAGGAGAGATTTTGTGTATCAGCTTGTTCGTGAAAAATCTGAATGATAAACCCCTTACAGAAATGAAGTTTTATTTTTTTCCATTGCATGAGAAAATACAATGAACAAAGGAAGGAAACAAAAGAACATGGGATTGGGTATATTTCTTAAATTTCTAGGTGCTAAACAAACTACAGACCAATCATTTGTAATGAACACATTTCTTGTTTGAATGTAACACAGCCAAATTAATTTTTTAAGTGCTTGAAAACAGTTTTCAGTTTTTGGCCTTCAGATCTGAGTTCTTTCATCCAGACTGTTTTTTTTTTCTTTGTTTTGTTTTCCCTTTTTGGTCAACTTGTATTAATCATCAAGATTTCAAATATAACTGTAGCTTAATTTCATCAGAATTAATGCATTTGATGGGTTGGGGTTTTAATGTATGATTTTACTCCAAAACTTCAAAGCCTTGCGTGATTCCTAGAATATAACACTGAGGATCCTGAGAAGAAATGTTGCAGGGAATAGCAGGGCTTCTGTGGGCCATACCCCAAGAATGGTGCAGGTCATTATATTATGGTGTCTAAGAATATTTACTTGGGATTCAGACTGCTAACATTTGAACTTCACTGAGAGATTATAGAATATCTCTAGGCCTCAGTTTCTTTATCTGTAAAATGGGAATGCTAACAATACCTACCTCAACTTATTTGTTTTCTTAAATGTAGATTGAATGCGATTCTTGTGAACAACTCTGAGATCATTGCCTGACACATAGTATGTGCTCAATAAATGTTAGCTATCATTATTATATATCTATGACTAGAACACCTTTCTTTTTAAAAAAAAAATTATATTCTAACTATAAAATAATTCATATACCTATGAAAAATTCAGAAAATTAGGACAGAAAATAAGAATCCAGTGTAATACTACTATTCTGATGCATCCACTATTAATATAGCTATCAAATGCCTTTATTAAAATAGGGTCCCATTTTATATAATGTATATCCCATTCATAAACTGATTTGCTCTTATTTCCTGCTCATTCATGGACATCTTTCCATCAATAATGAGATGTGCCAATTAATGTTCAGCATCTGCATTATGATCCATTGTAGTCCATAATTTAAGTAACCATCCCTGGAATCTTACATATGCTTTGTGGCTGTAGATGATAAGAAATGCCTGTAATTAGCACATTCTTGTATACTGGTCTGGCATGTTTAGGTGGTCATTAAAATTGGCTGGAGCCTTACTTAATGCTTAGGTCCAGATCCCATCTTTGCCATCTACTAGTTGTGTGTCTTTGAGCAAATTACATAACCTCATTATATCGCAGGTTTTTATTTTTATTTTTTTATTTTATTTTATCTAGAAAATGGTGATAAGAGTATCTACCTCACATAATTGTTGAGCAGAATAAGTTAAGATGCATGAAGTTTGGGGGATTGCTTTCTGGTATATAGTTTGTATTCAGTGAGTATTATCTTGAGGCCTTGTAAAATCGTGGAATTTCTCCCAAATCATCAAAGAAAAATTACATTATACTTTTGAATTGGGTAAATTTTGTCACTGTAAAAAACTTACTTGCAAACTTAACAACATTTCACTGCAAGATGTATATGTAGTTTGGGATGTTTATATATGAAAACATGCATTATTCTACAGACACCAATTCCCAAACCATGTTGGTTAGAGTTTAATAAAGTTATTTCTGGACACACTGTACCTGAAACAATTTGAAGACAATCACCATTGAACAGTAGTAACCAGGTTAATATTTTACAACTTTTACTTTCTTTCTTAACATATCTGAGAAATAGGGGGCACTCTTGTCAATAACTCAGACTTACTACACCATATTGATGGGTGCAGGGATTGAGGTGTGGGGAGAGGAAGGTACTCCCCCTTTTCAAAGACAGAATCTGGGGGTAGTGGTAAAATCTTAAATAATTATGAAGAACTTTCCTACTACTTCTTCAATGACCAATTCTTCTTAAATGCATAAGTATAAATATGGCATCTTATTAGGTAATTCTAGAACAAAAGTCACCTTAATAAGATGACACCTTAGCTTCAAATCTGCTAAGACCCATAAAAGAAGAAACAGATCCTCCAAGACACTGACAAACTTCCTCTGCTCCCAGTGGGCTAGGCAGGCAGGGCAGTGAGAGTCCTTGAGTTGGCACCTCTGGCCATCAGCAGCTTTGTTCAGTTCCCCCAAAGTGTCCTAAATGAATTTAAGTTTCTTTATGTGCTTTGACATGAAATAGTTGGAAAGCACACTGTTAAATACCATTTTACTGTCTCTACTGGGTAAAACAATAAGCTATAGACATATGAGGAAGGATGTACATGTGAATTTTCTTTGTCAAATATATTAATTTGCACCCTTGCTATACCATAGTACATTCTAGCATGCCAGTGTTTCTAAAATTAGAGACTCATAGATCCCTAGAATACCTAGGCTGAGAAATACTGTTCTAGAAATTAACACTACATAATAGTATAATTCTCACATGATTGTAAACACAAATATAAATTCTTGCAAATGAAACCTTACAGAAAAACTTGGTTGTGACCTGGCTATTGGGATGAAAAAAAATGCTAATGTGAATATGGCTTTAGGAAGTGATAAAAATGAAAACAACAAAATTAAATAATTCCTATCAAAATTTGAAATCCTCTAAAAACATATCTATGTATACTGCAGGGTAATACTATTCTAAAGCAATGATTCACAAAATGTGGTCTCCAAGGCAGCAGATGAACATCATCTGGAAATTCATGGAAAGCAAATTCTTATGACCTTCCAGATTTATTGAAGCAGAAGCTCTAGACAATAATCCCTAGTTATCTGTGTTTTAACAAACTCTTCAGGTGATTCTGATGGGCTCAAGTTTGAGAACCACGATAATGAGGCCAACTGGGTTTTCAGTGCTTACCCACCAAATGAGTACTGTCCTACCTGCACCTTAGGAAACATATTCTCATTGGAGTGAAGCTGCTGATATTTCAACTCCTTTTAATGAACTTGTTAACAAACTCTTCAGGTGATTCTGATGGGCTCAAGTTTGAGAACCACGATAATGAGGCCAACTGGGTTTTCAGTTCTTACCCACCAAATGAGTACTGTCCTACCTGCACCCTAGGAAACATATTCTCATTGGAGTGAAGCTGCTGATATTTCAACTCCTTTTAATGAACTTGTCCTGGAGCCAATTCGTAACTAAGGAGAAATTTAGTTTTATTAGTTTATAATTAAATCTCACTAAGTAATTACTCAGAGTATTTGTATGAAACTCAGATTTGACTTTGCCCTGCACTGTGAGCAATGAATATGAAATGTTTTCACATTTGGAACGATTGGTCTTCAGGACATAGTTTTATTGAAAGCTTAGTATTTACTAAAGAGCCCTTGGTAGACTACTTTTGGAACTTGTAGGACATTCTCTACCATAATGTTGTTTATCCTCTAACTCTCCCTAATTGGCCTTTGGTCAGAACACAACATGGTGACTGCTTCGTTTATTTGACTTTTGTACCTCCTGACTCAGAGTCAGAGTTAGCTTTGGAAGGAGACTAGGGGTCAGTGCTTGCCTGAGTAAAAGCTTTTTTTTTTGGCTAGAAGAACTCAAAGCCAAAACTTTATGCACCTACCTCACTGTCGTACTGACTTGGCTACTGATTTTTCTGCTGCTATGAAGTCCTCTTTCAAACTTCTAATTCAGACATAGTTTTCAAGTCTCATCTTGTCCCGGAGCAAATATGGTGGCTGGGCTGCCCAAGATGAGAAGGGGGGTAAAGGAACAGGGAGCTGAATTCCTAACAGTCAGTCCTACGTGGTCACATTGGTTCATACATCACTAGCATCACGAGTGCAAACCTACCAACTTCAAGTTAGTCCAGCTCTCATCCCAGAGCTCACAATTTAGTACTTGGGACAAAATGCCAAGGATGACCCACATTTTTGCAGAAGCAAGACACTGAGAGGAATTAATGTAGATTTCCCTCTGAACCTTAAATGGGTCTCACATCTATGTTTTCTGAAGTTTTCTGTCCAGTGCTCTTGTAGCTGAAGCTTCTTTCAGGGTCCAAATGAGGAAGGAGGAAAAGTGAGTGAATGTCCTGGTCACTGGAGGAAAAGGGATGCTTTGAGTAAAGTTCAGAGGACAGAACACCAGCCTGGGATGCAGTAGGCAGAACCAGAGACATTAAGCAAAAAGAACATAAAACTCACATCAATAGTCGCATCCCAGAGAAAACTGCTGATGAGATTTGTTTTTTTT
Organism: Galeopterus variegatus; assembly: GCF_000696425.1. Taxonomy (NCBI): domain Eukaryota; kingdom Metazoa; phylum Chordata; class Mammalia; order Dermoptera; family Cynocephalidae; genus Galeopterus; species Galeopterus variegatus. The sequence continues at coordinate 25,044 of NW_007736765.1, forward strand.
TTCCTTTTTGTGTGACCGGTAAGGGGATCGCAACCCTTGGCTTGGTGTTGCCGCACTGTGCTCAGCCAGTGAGCGCACCGGCCTTCCCTATATAGGATGCGAACCGTGGCGAGAGCGCTGCTGCGCTCCCAGCGCCACACTCTCCCAAGTGAGCCAGGGGGGCGGCCCTGCTGATGAGATTTTAATGAACAAACTTGCAGCTCTTTATTTTGTTGCATTCACCTTTTTTTTTTACACAAATGAGATCATACTTTATATTTCTTTTTACCCTGCATTTTATTTTTTACTTTAAAAACTTATGATAACATTCTATTTAAGTTACAAATATTTTTATTAACAATATCTTTTTCTAACTTTTCATACTATTCTATTGTACAAGATAATTTATTAAGACCATCTTCTATTGTCTGAAATATTTACTGCCTTAATTAATTTTTTTTGAACCAGAACTTTTTTTTTAACATTATCCCATGAGTACTTAGAATAAAACCCCCAAATATTAGCATGAGTATTTATACTATTTTATTATTTAATTTTAATTTATTTTTACAATAATGATACATTTAAATTGTTCAGAATCAAAACTATGTAAAAATATATTCTGAGATGTCCCACTCCTACCATTTTTATTGATTTATTTTGTTTACTTCCAACTTTTTGTAATACAAATGTAAGTAAATATGAACATATGTTGTTTTCTCACCTTTATTTTAACAGTGCTGGCAAACTATAAAATATTTTTTTGAAGTTTTAAAAAAATGGCATAATACATTCTGGAACTCTTTCCATGTTAGTACATATATTATGTGTATGTGTGCTTATAATTTTTATAATTTATAATACATATAATTTTTTTCCTTGGAACTTAGTGGTCATTGTGTGGAAGGAACTAATTCTCTGTACAATTATAGTAATATCTGCTCAGATTCATTTGGATAAGGTACAATCTATTTTATTTTTTTCTTTAAATTTAATACTACTCTGATAGCTTATAAGAATCAAGGTATATTAATTGCCTCTATTTTATTTCTGAAGTATAATAATGTAAATATTAATTTCAGGAAGAAGCATAATAGTTTGGGCATCTCAAATGCCATTTCTTATACAGTAATTCTGAAAATATTTTAGTTGACTTCTGGGAATTCCAGTTCACTCTTTCGAAAAAATTAATATGTGGAACAATTTAATTGTCAAAAACATGGGATTTTATTTCTTGATCTTTCACAGGTAGCAAAGGAAAATTAATATAATTTAAATGTAGGCATACTTCTGAAATTTGAGTTTGCTTACCCATGTATGTGGTCTTACTATCTATTCCATATTATATCTTTAAAGAAATTCATAAAGATTGACTATTCTTATCTGACTTGACCTAATATTTTTTAATATGTGCTTTTTTATCTTAATTTTGAGTAGATCAGTAACAGTGTAATGGTATTAAATAACCTCTAATCTTGTTTATTTTCAATAAAACTCTTCAAATTACTTCAAAGATTAACATAACCTAGCACTAATATGCAGTCTAGGGCAGCAGTTTTCAATCTTGGCTGCATGTTGAAATCACTGGGGGAGATTTTTTTTTTAAAACTCTAATGCTAAGGGCACCACAGACCAATTAAATATAAATATTTGATGGTAGGACCCAGGCCACAGTATTTTTTAATATCTCCCCAGGTAATTCCAATCTGCAGCCAAGTTTGAGATGCACTGCTCCTGGGGAAGAAATAATTAACTGGTTCTTGCCCATTTTTTTGCAATTAGAATTTATTTCAGTATGCTTTCCGGGAAGTGTCCATTTTGTTAAATTTTGCATTGAAAATTAAAAACTAAAATAACAATTCTTTGTTTTTATATTTGATGTGAAAAAAATAAATTCTCAAAATAAATTACATTGTTGTGCAAACGTGAGTGGACATCTTGGTGTGCTGGGGAGAGAAGTTCACAGCTTTCTTCAGTCTCAATGTGATCCTTCTGTAGTAGACAAGAAATTGGCTGTGGGAAAAAATATGTTCTGTTATTGGCTTGCACCTGACCCTTACCATGTAAATGCAAAGAGTCTCTCTCTGAAGTGTTGTAGTATAAAACCGAGGCATGCATTAATTTCTCTGAGCAATGATTCTCCACTCCCACTATCACACTATATCAAACCACAAATATTTTGTGCACATTTTTTATATAAAGCTCACAGCTTTTTTTTTTTTTTTTTTTTTTTTTTTAAAATACTTTTTTTTTTTTGAGGGAAAAAAAAAAAAAAAAAAAAAAAAAAAAG
>NW_007736765.1:27464-30791 GCF_000696425.1 Galeopterus variegatus
CTTTTTTTTTTTTTTTTTTTTTTTTTTACTCAATAGCTCATTATTGTTCATGGAAGAACTGAAAAAGAAAATAAAGATAGTTTGGAGAAGTTTTTATCCAGCTGTAAAAGGTAATTCAGTAGACAAAAACTCCTATGGAGTAAAGAAGAAATAGGGACTGTCTAGCAAAGACGAAAGGTGTTTTTCCTGAAGTTTGGGGGTTAGTTTGTCCTCAGTTATCACTTTTCCTAAGTAAACTTCTGAGAAATTATGTACCAGAAACTTCATAGTATTTTAATTTGAGAAGACATGGCTCAATGGCTAATAGGAAGAAAGAGATAATTATATAAGAATTTTGAGAGGGAAATAATGGCTGGATTCCTGATTGTACATTTCATTTTCCCATGGTTTTCCTACTTCTGAATAAGATAGTAGATAGGTAATAATCATTGGATTACTTTAGTATCTATGGCTTTTTATTATGCTTTACAATGGAAAGTCTTTTTGTTTGTTTGTTTTCCCTTAGACGCTTCTCATATATCTTACAGGCCATTGATTGTCCCATTTTTGTGATTTGTATATTTTACTGGAAATAGTTATGTCTAAAAGTCTGAAAAAAATTGTACACTATTCTTTCTTCAGTTATTGCTGCCTCACTCTCCTAGACTACATTTATAGTTTCATTACAAGAAAGAAATTACATTTGCAAGGCAGTGTATTGCCTTCTATGACAGTTATTCTTTCATTTAAAAGATGTAGTGTTACTGATTTTAGGTTGAAGCCTCAAACTGATATCCAATTACAGGACAACATGCACTGTTACGTTTAGTGAATTACATTTGGTAACTGAGTTCTGTTCTTGTAGATTTCTTGACGCATGCTTTCACCTTTCAAATATTTTGGCCTGCCATTAATCCAATGATTTCACCCCTTTTGTTCCCTTAGACTGGGTAATTTCATCAAAGTTTTCCCACATGGCCAAAATCTGTATTAGCTATTTGGTGTGCTGTAAATTTAAAAGCCAGTAGTGTTCCTCCCACTCATATATACAAAAAACAGATGTAGTGATTGCACTGTAATGTTCCTGGCTAAAGTAAATTTAGATGTAAGAATATCGTCTTTACATGTATCGGAGCAAAGTATGTCATTCTTTCTCATTTCATTTAAATGGATGTTTAATAAAATTGCTACTTATCGAGTGAAAAACTCCAGAGGAAGACTAAATAAATGAGGTGATATTTTAAAAGTTAATGAATGAGGTGCCTTGATATATGGCTCCATTATACTCTTTTCATTGCTTCTCAGAGCTCTTAAAACACAAGATGTGATGCAAAGGGTAGGTAAGCTAATTTAAACATTGCCTTAAAAAGTATGCAATGAAATACTCATATTTTCCAAAATGTTGAGAGTAGAAAGCCCTTTATTCTAGAAGATATTATGAGGCAAAATGTAACATGCAAATTAATCTTTTTAGCATAATAAAAATTAAAAGTGAACTGTGTTTAAGGTGAGCAAGGCTATAAAAATTGTCTGGAGAAGCAAAATACAATAAAATATGTTTTTAAAATTTACTTTAACCATTACTTAGATGGTACTACTGATAGTTCTATTTTACAGTGGTTTGTTTGTATTATATTTTATGAGCATAGTTTTATAATCAGTACAGAGCAGGCTTTTAGTACCAACTTATTTCACATTGGTGATTTTGAGACTTCTTTATTTTGGAACTTTATGTGACTGATTTTAACAAAACTACTAAAATATCCTGGACTTAATTAGGACTCTTTTTTCACATTTAATAAGAGGCAATTTGAGTTAGCTTAAACCAAAAATATATTTATTAAACAGCTTCTGGATTTTCTCATGCAATCTAATAGCAAGAAAGTGGCTTGCTCTTTGGGACAGACTGGAACTGGATCCTTAATGCCTGCAGAAAAATTTTTTTTGTCTTCCATCTCTGCTTCTTCCTGTGTTCCTATCTCATCTTTGTTCCTATGCCAGACTGCTGATGCCAATCCTCAGAGAAGTTGAATGAGGGTCACTTCCCAGTCACGAGTTTATATCTACTTCCAAAGACCTGACCTAAGCTGAAAAATTCAACTCCAATTCTAAATTCCTGGGAAAAAGAGTCTGAATGTATCAGCACAGGTCAAGTGTCCAGCTATGTCAAGTCAGCTATGATTAGGGGAAATAGTGTCACTTGGCTCCCAGGAACCCACCTCTATGGACAGTGAAGACAGTTCCAAGAGAAGAGGAAATGATATAACATCCCAAGAAATGTTCATTACAACCCTGCTAGATAATTAGTAAGTGTAATTTAATTTTTCTGTCATATCAAGTTTATTAGGTACCAGAGAACTTGGCTCCCAGGAACCCACCTCTATGGACAGTGAAGACAGTTCCAAGAGAAGAGGAAATGATATAACATCCCAAGAAATGTTCATTACAACCCTGTTAGATAATTAGTAAGTGTAATTTAATTTTTCTGTCATATCAAGTTTATTAGGTACCAGAGAAAACCTTAGTTTTTTAAAATGTAAAATAAATTAAGATAGTATTTTTTATTGAAAAACATTCTCCTGTATTATATTAACTAATTCATGAATTTGTTATATCAGAAAATCCTTAAATCCTTACCTTGTATTCTGTAACTTGAACAATCGTTGTTTATTTTCTTGAGTATGCTTATGAGTCATTAGAGAAAAAGTTGAAAAGTAAATTTTGGATTTGGACTATAAGGTAGAACTTACCCTAGTTACAATTTGAATGAAGTAATATTAAATTGGCATTAAGTAAACTGTACATAATACAGTTTACATAATACATAGTACATAATGTCATTTTTAAGATAAAATACTCTTCGGAATATGAATATTTAAAAGGCAAATTAGAGATTATCAGGTCCAAAACACCTTAATATATGTGTGTGTGTGTGTATATGTGTGTGTGTGTGTGTGTGTGTGTGTATAAAAATAAGTAAGGTGAAACTTCTTATTTAAAGTTACAGAAACTGTTTACTGAAAACTCTTAATAAGTAGTCACATCCTCAGATTTCCAATTTTATGTTAGCTGCTTGTTAGCAAACTGTCCATGAGATGTTCCTTCCACCCTACTTTTTTCATCCCAAGATCTGTCCTAAAGTTGGAATCTGTTATAATAAGAACATGAAACAGTGCTGGAAATCTATCTTTGATTAACAAGAAGAGAGTTTAGATTAAATCTTCATTTCCCCTTTAATTCCTTTTTCCTCCAAATTTATGAAAACTCAAGTCTGTTACATAGAATGTCACATATATGTATATACATATATACACACATGTTTATATACATATAATATACATATATATA
>NW_007736765.1:30999-49332 GCF_000696425.1 Galeopterus variegatus
TATATATATATATATATATATATATAATTATAGAAAACAAATATTTCCACCCCTTTTATCTGGAAAATTCCCTGAAACTTTCTTGTTTTATGGCTGGTTGTGATTAATTTATCAAGTTTTTTTTTTTTGATACAGTGCAAACTGATCATGATTAATGTCTTTATCTGCTAAAAGTATGAAAAGAAAGTTTAGGCAAGCAAGACATTGTGTTCTACTTATTAATAAATCATTTGCTCTATGAGTCTTTGCCTCCTGGGTTGTTTACATTTTGAAGCAAAAATCACATTCTTTCATACAAAAAAAAAAGCATACTTTACCAGATGCCAATTTAACTTTCATTTTAAAAGCAATTAAGGCAGGTTTCGGAAGAAGTATTACAAGAGTAGAGTGTGGGGAAACGATCTACCTTCATCTGATTACTAATGAGTCTTCCAAGCCCACAACCAGAGGCAGAGTGGTTACAGATGCCTAGGTCTGAGGGAGGTCTGATTTTAAGTACAGTCATGTATTCTTAACGTTGGGGTACATTCTGAGAAATGCATCATTAGGCAATATCGTCATTTGGAGAACATCACAGGGTGTCCTTACACAAACCTAGTGGTATAACCTGCTACACACCCAGTCTATCTGGTAGGGCCACCAGCATATATGGAGTCTGTTGTTGACTGAAATGCCTTATGCAGCATGTGACTGTATCTACTTTTTGATGTAGAGCTAAGTAAGAGCTAAGCAAAGTGTCTGAATGTAGAGAGCAGAAGTCAGGATTCAACGTCCTGTGTGTGCGTTGCTTGCTATCTGATTACTATTCGGTTCAAGGACCCCACCTTTACTGTTTTCTCTTATGAGAAGCTTACTCTTGGTTACATGAATCTTCCTTCACCTCCTTGATCTGATCTTCCAATCATTTCACTTCTATCATCCTACAGAATTTTTTAGAACCAGTATTTATAGTACTTTTTAGTACTTGCTGAAAATAGACAGTTTCCTCCTTCCCTCCTTGAAATCAGCCCACTGCCTGGCACCGTTTTTGAAACAAATTACGATGTCATTCTAGTAACACGGAACTTGCAATTTCAAAAACAAATTCAGCTGCAACCACTTTTAAAACATCTAACTAGGTTACTTTTCTGTCTTACGTCACCCAGGTTTCCAGAAATCTACTCAAAATGCCTAATGAAGCAATAAATTCCTTTACTTACTGTTCAGAATGTGGAAACAAATTGGAGTGACTCACTCAGGCCTTTTTTTAACCCTCTTATTCAGCAAAACAGTTTATTTTACTGAAAGAATGGAAAAAAAGAGCTGACAATTTAAAATTGACTAAGTAGGCCCACCCTCTTTTATGCCTCTAGGACATCCAGGGTGATCTTTTTGCAAGAGTGTATGTTACAGCTTAATTGAAATTGTAAAAGAGCAAAATCTTGGCTTATTTATCATCCCTGTGAAAATAATTCCCATCTTTGCCTTTTCACTTCTTATGATTTATTACTTTAACTAGGCTTTTTTTTATGAAGAGCTTTCTTGTTTTATTTCCGTTGGTTTTATGGTTTTTGTTTTGTCTTAAGGTGCAATGTTCCTCTGTTGGCCATTATCTACAGGTAGAAAGGTAGAAATTGACTTACTTGGGAGATCATCTAAAAAGCAAGACTTGCTTATGATGCTTTATAAATGACAGGAAGTAACACAGGAAAGAGAAAGTGCCACCAAAGGTTTACATTTTTCTCTGTAGTTTGCTTAAATAAATATTTGAATTTTTGCATTTGAAATATTTGCTTAAAAATATTGGAATTATTTTCACACCTGAGCATATTCTAGATGATATATATAAAGGTGTCGAAAAACTACTTTAGGGATTAAAAAGTTAGTAACTACATGCAGAAAAGAATCTGTTTTTATGTACATAATAAATACCCATCCTGAAAGCAATATGTTTACAGTTAAAAGTGAGCTTAGAGTAAATTTAGCTCAAACTCCTCAATTTACAGATATTGGAAGAAAAGGTAGAGAAATAAAGGGATTTAATGATCACTGGAAAGTTGATACAAGGCGCCAGATCTGGAACTCCCACCTCCTAAGCCCTGAGTGTTTGTTCCAATACTGCATTCTTGCCTTACTTTTTATTGCTGAACTTGAAAATGCCATATGGTGTTAGTTTCATTTTCATCCACTCATTCACAAAAAAAAAAAAAAAAAAAATCTTAAGGAAGGGGGGGGAGGGGAGGAAGCTACTCTATACTCTAAAAGTTGGGAGTCAGCAATTCATTTTCTCCTTAAAAACAGTGGCCTTTAGTTTCATTTTCATCCCCTCATTCACAAAAAAAAAAAAAAAAAAAAAAATCTTAAGGAAGGTGGTGGAGGGGAGGAAGCTACTCTATACTCTAAAAGTTGGGAGTCAGCAATTCATTTTCTCCTTAAAAACAGTGGCCTTCCTCAAGTTAAATATAGTGTTCCTGTTCCCCTTTTCTCTTCTTTTTAATTTTGAATCTTCCCAGCTGCTTCCGTGAAGTTCAGAACGTTAACATGAACATGAATGTGGGAAGGAAATGCAAATAGCATTGAGCTACTGTAACATTATAGTTTCTAGCATCTAGAAACTGATGCTAGAAATCAGCACTGATTCTTGGCTGGTGAAATCTTTCCTTGAGTTTTTGGAATTCCCAAAAGAGGTACGATAGAAATAGTTAGCAATAGGAGGCGATAGAATAACACAATAATTTATTTTGAATTTTCAAAAGAATGAAACCTTAATTTTTACTTTCACCTAATAAATTTGGATTTGTGTGTACATATACGATTAACATTTATCATAGAAACATGAATGGTTAGAACTAGCAGAGACCTTATATATTAACTTTAACCTCTACATTTTACAGGTAATTCCTAGGAAAATAGTTTATTTTAATGACAGCAATGTAGTAAAAGAGGTAAAAATAAATATCTTAACACTCAATCTCATGGATTTTCTCCAACAAGCAGCTTCTTACCTGTACATAAATGTTCTCATATAAACGTTCTCATATGCAGGTCATTTCAGTTGTTAAATGAGAACATATAAATGTTCTCATATGCAGGTAATTTGGATTGTTAAAAATAAATGTGCAAATGAACTAACTCTACACAAGGACTTCATTGACAAAAATACATTTTTAAGCAGTGCTAAAGTTATAGAAAAAACTTTACTGATCACCATAACTTGTTAATACTACCCCTCAAGGGTCAGCGCATTACTAGAACCATAGCCACTATCACAACTAATTTATACTTAAAATAAAAAGCATGAACGGGAAAACTTGTTTTATTAACATGAGCAAAGGAACTGGTTTTCATTCTCTCTACTAACTCGCAATAGTGGAAGACTTCAAAATCCAAGTTAAAGGCAATTACAAATAAGTAAATCATACTAAAAATGTTATTATTATTATTATTGAAAAGAATAGGTTCATTTTTTAATAATTTAACTGGAAAAATAAATGTTTAAATATATTCCTTACTGTATCAGTTTTCCGTAAAAAATGGTCATCTGAGTGAGATTTATTTATTTGTAAGGCTATTTGGGGAATTCTCTGAACTGATTTCTGCATAACCACAATTTTCTTAAGAAAGGTAGAGCTGTAAATGAGCTGAAAACACTGACTCATGAGAAGCCTACCCGAAGTTCTGATAGCTATGTTCCCAATACACCACCATGTATCTTTCTCAGTTTCGGTCCTTTTCAGAAGCTTCTCGAATCAGTAAAACAGATGAGTGTTTTAACATGAGGATAAGCATTGTATTGATAATTCCAAAGGTCCCCAGATTTCTCTCTCATGGAAGTTGAAAGAGAAAAAAAAATGTGGTTACAAGATATTAAGGGGGAGACACTGAGAGAAGAGGTCTGGATTCTTATCCTAGCTTTGAGAATCTTTTTGGACAGTTTCCCCACCTGTAAAATGTGGGGTTTGGACTGGTTGACTTCATATTGCCCTTGAAGTTTTAAGGGCAATCAGTGAGTCTAATTTAGTAGTCTGGAGGAGATTATAATCCACTTAAAACCAGAAGGAAGGAAGTAAAAGCAGCAAAATGGTGCTGTTATTTCATTGCACCCTTTCTAAATAACATTATAAAAGTGCAATATCCAAGACACTGCCAAATTTGAAAGTCTACTAGTTTGCATATATATTCTTCTATGTATCAATTATTTATTTCCTAGAAAGTATGAGATGTTATTTTTCAACGATTTTTTATTGGCCATGATGTTTATTGAGGCTCTCAAGGATGGTTCAACTCAACAATCATTTAATTAATAGCTACTGTGTATTGGATAGTGACCAGGGACATAGAAAATACCACTTCCACCCCCCAAATGGCAAAATAATAAATAGTTCTTGGTTTAGGGAGCTTTGAGTATGCCTGGCACATAATAGATACTCAACAAATATTTGTTCAATGATTGAATGAATGTACTAAGAAAGACAAAGTATAACATAAATACTTATCGGGACATACACACACACGTGCGCGCACACACACACACACTCTCTCTCACACACACACACACACACACATATATATAAAATACATGTATAGCTATGAAGAGGAGGAGGAGAAGCTTCGCATGGAGGAGAGATAAAAAATATTTAGAGAGTAGTTGACATTTGGGCTGAGCTGGTGTTCCAACAACAAATAAGATTTTAAAAGCACATTTTAAAATGCGGAGGAGGCATACTAGTTTATGGCATGTTTGGGATCATTGAACATATGTATTGGTGAGGAGTGGTCATAGATCACAGGAGGGGAGACAAGAAAGGTGGCTGGGGCAGAATTGCTAAGGCTTTTTTAAATGCCTGGCTAAGTAGTTTATACTTCATCTTATGAGTAGTTAAAACTTCATACTATGAATAATGGGAAGAATTTTGTTTGTAAAAAATAGAGTGAGATGACCTGGGTTTGATTTTGTGACTTCTGAGGGTCTGAATACAACTTTTTAAGAATTTCTCCACCTTTTTCACCCTTGCTTCAGCAACCAAAGGAAGTCAGTCTTTACCTTCTAAAGTAATTTACTTTCTGTCAGTAATTTTGCTGTTTAAACTACAGTGTTGAAGACATTGAGTAGGCCTTTTCCAATGATACATCCCCTTTAACTTTCTGGAGATTCTGATATATTGTCCCTCTTTCCCTAGTCCCTCTCTAACCCCCATATTTTTTAGACTTGCAAACATACTATAGAGCTTCCACTTATGATGGGGTTAGGTCCTGATAAACCCATCGTAAACTGAAATTATCGTGAAGTTGAAAATGCAGTTAATACACCTAACCTACCAAACATCATGGCTTAGCCAAGTCTACCTTAAACGTGCTGCTTTACGGATCTTACTTTTGCAAGATTTTATTAAGGTTTGTGAGCCTACTCTAGATTTCCTTAAGGTTTACACTTCCTCTTTAACCTGTGAAGACCAAATGGAATTCAGCTGAGTCAGAGGGATTAGAGAAAGGCTTAGAGCATCAAAGCCTAGGCTGAGCCATGAGTTCTGGAAACAAACTGGTTCTTTTCTGACCAAAATGAGCCATCTGGGAAGCCATTGCCTCTTCTATTAGAGCAGATTTCTCCATCATCACCCTTTACCGTGGCTTCTTTTCAGACCTATTTTATTATGTATAAAATAAATCTAAAAATTGCTTTAGAAGAGAAATTACTGCAAAAATGCAAGAAAAATTACTGCAAAAATGTTAAATTTAAATTTAACAATGACCCAGGATTTGAAAATCAGAGTAAGAAAATGACAAAATCAAATCATTAATTTTATTAAATTTCTATAATCGATTGGGATTAACATATTATGAGTAATATTAATATAATGTTATTTAAGATAGTAAGATATTAAGAGATGGTTTTCATCATTTTGTGGACGTAGATTCCCCCGCTTTCAATAAAACCAAGCAGTTCAGGGTATCATGCATTAATGCAAGAAAGTTGGATTGGTATTAATAATCTTATATTCTTTTACATGTTGTAGTTTTTCATCCGAACTGAGCTTTCAATATGTTTTAATTTTATTCAGTGAAATTAAGTTCTGTTTACCTGCTTTTCAAAAATAAATGGCATTCCAGGATTGGGTGGATTCCTAGGCACGTTGGCCTCATATTACCTACAATACCAAAATTCTTTTTTTTTTTTTTTTTAAGGCTATCATTTGAAAGAGCCGCAAGACTAACACATGGTCTATGGGATAATAACAGATGTGTCTTACATCAAAAACAGGAAGACTGGCTACCTTAAATAGGGCAAAATTGTAAGAGGGAAGGAGAATAAACAAAATAGAATGTCTAGAAGCCCTTTTGGACTATATCACTCTCCATCTAGGAAAATGTTGCAGGGAAATAAAATACGTTCTTACTGAATAATAGGTGTAATATGTGCAATTGTCAGTACAAAGACATTTTATTGTATCCAAAGAATACCACAGAGTGCCATTAAGAATCCATTATAATGTTTTTAGTGATCTTCTCTGCTTCCCAAACCATGGTCATTTTATGCAATGTCAGACTTATGACACTCATTTCTATTTCATGCCAGGCCCAGATTCTGTATGCTTAAAAATAATTAAGCAGGGAGTTGTTTTGCTATCTTGATGGACATTTCTAAAAAGCACAATATAACTTATTGGGATATAATATAATAATGCTCTTTGAGGAAAGTTCTTTGATGTAAAAGTTCTTTTAAAATTGAATGAAGGGTAAGTTTTTATTTGTAATGGTTGAAAGAAACTTATATTTTCAATAGGAAAGGCTTCACAGCCACAGTGTTTCATTATGATAATTGAGCTTTATAAAAACATCATCATTTACCTCTGCAAACACTGATCCCCTTTTCCCTGCTCAAGGGCCTTCATTGCATTCCTAAGATGTCCCACTCTTCCACCTGGAATTCATGGACCAGGCCTCAACTTATATTTTTACTTCTTGTGTATACTCTTCTTGTACATATACACATACGCCCTTCCTTTTATCCAGACTCATCTTCCCAAGAGTATGTGTATTCTTCCACATAACTGGAGTCATGCTTTTACTTTCTCCAAATATTTTTTCTACTGCTCCACTACTTTCTGTCCTAAAAGTCTATACAAATCCTTCCTTTTCTATAAAACTTTTCTGGGTGTGTGAGTTATTTTCCAGCAAATAAGATTATATACCTGCTGTATTGAACTGTTGCATCTATCTGTAGAGCAGAAGGGAGTTGAATATACTTTTTGAATGGCCATAGTTTTCCATGGATTTTTCTAGATGTTCTACATCATGTCTCTCTTTTTTTTTTTTTTTTTTTTTCCTTTTTTGTCTTTTTTACTGACTGGCAATGGGATCGCAACCTTCGGTGTCACGCCCGCACTGCGCTCAGCCAGCGAGCAGGAACCGGTCTCCACATGGGATCCGAACCCTCAGCGGGAGCGCTGCCGCGCTCCCAAGCGGCACACTCTCCAGTGCACCACCAGGCCGGCCCCATCATATCTCTCATTTAATGCACAAGGCAACCAGTGAATGAGGAACTATCGTGCTTCTTATACTGGTGAAGAAACTGAGGCTCAGTAAATTTAAACAACTTTATCAAAGTTTCTCTAGTAGAAAGCTACAGAGCATAGGTCAAATACTTATTTCTTTTGCACCAAAACCAAAGTTTTTTGCACTCATGCGCCTTTCCCTACATGTGTGTCTATTTCATTTTCTCATATTTCAGAGAGCAAGGACCATATCATGAGCATTTTTATCTTCTAGGTAGCTGTCATATATCTCAGTTCTGTATTTGTCTTCTGTAACTCAGATGCAATGTTGTCCTTTACAATGTTTTTCCATTTTTTACTCATTTAAAATGATGTATATGTTCGTAATAGGAAATGGCATATTTTTCCTTTTAAGCAAAAAAAGAAAAGAAAACATTCATATGACTAATGAAGACTTTTTCAGGAAATCTTGCTATGTTTTGAAGTTAGTTAAGCACATAAATGTTTCTTATGTTTGCAAAGTTTAATTTCTATTTATTTTATTCTGTGCATGCTTAATGATATTTCTCAGTTTATATAGCTTTGTGTTCTCCTAAAGTATAGTATCCATTTTTCTCAGACTATATAAATCTTTAGTGGGAAAAAAATCCTCAAAAACGTGTATAAACTTTGAACTAAATTTAGAGATAATTTAAATGAGAAAGAAAGCCCACATTTAGAATTTGTTATCACTTACGAAGCAATCCAGATTTTAAAAATTAAATTGAAATAACATCTGAAGATAATTTTCAGACTCAGCCCACTGCTGTGTAGAGGGAGCAAATTACAAAGGAAGTCTTTACTGAACCCATAAACATTGAGGTAACTTGTGGAACTATTGATAAGCAACTGAGAAGCTGCTCTGTAAATACCGTTCACCTATTGTTTATCATTTTATTCTTAGCCAAAGTCCTAAAAAACTGAAAAAAAGCTTGAGATGATTGGATTATATTTCTTCAGAAAGTCAGCTTAAATCTTTTCTAAAGTGCATTATGAGACAAACAGCAGCTTCTTACTATTACTTATGCTTAAAAAAATTATGCTGGTTCTTTTGTCAACCACTAGGAATTAATTGTGCAAGATTAATGAGAGAGCTGTAGGAGACTGAAACAGAAAACAGGAAGCCTGGTCCTTGGTCTTGTGGGATTTGCATTATGATGAAGGAAATAAAGTATTGGTTTAAACGAACGTAGATATACACACATATAACATCTCAAGATAGCATAATATAACTGCCAAGAGACGGGCACACTTCAATAAATAGACTGCCATGAGCTAGCATGCTCAAAGAAATTTTTTCCAGGGAGGTGCAACTTGAAAGGAGACTTCAAAGAGAAGCAGGGTATGTTGGAAAGCAGGTGACACAGGATGGGAAGGAAATTGAAAATCAAGGTGCACAGTTTCCAGGGAGGTGCAACTTGAAAGGAGACTTCAAAGAGAGGCAGGGTATGTTGGAAAGCAGGTGACACAGGATGGGAAGGAAATTGAAAATCAAGGTGCACAAGTGGCTTAGGAAAGATGTGTTTGAAGGAGACATTAGAATAACTAAAAACTAGTTTTACTTTTATAGGTTCTTACTTTGCATCAGTTTGCCACTGTTTTTTGACTAGTACAGACGACCATGTTTTAATATCTCTGCACTTTTCTCAGTTGTGAGATACAAGCTTTGAATTCGTGGAGACAAGTGTTCCATTCCTTTGAGATTCTGACCACTCTAGGGGACCCACCGATGTTAGCTGCTAGGTGTCTGGTCACCTTGCCCACAGCAAAACAGCATTCTACCACGCTGTGTTTTAATGGCGTCAAAAGCTTTAGTTTCTTAAGAAGCTAAGCCAGGAGTGTGCAGTTCAAGTGCACACATGCTCCAGCTGTTTCTGAATAGCTTGATTTCTCATCTACTTCATTGTGAACAGAGATATTCTCAGAAACTCTTTATTTTCCTGTGCTACCAAGACTTGGGCCTGCTTTTTTATTGGTCATTTCCTAAGGGGAATGGAGTGTTTGACCATTTTAATCCAATTTTCTGAGAACCAGCACATCCTGAAAATTGTGTGAGCCCCTTTTTTTGACTGTCAGTAAGAATCGCCTTTAAATAAGCTGGAGAGGCTAGATTGAAATAGGAATCTGTCAGGCGCCCTGTTGCATGTGTTAAATTCACACCCCCTCATGGCTACATCCAACAGAGGTGACCTGAATTTACTCCTTTGATGTTACATACCATGAATTCCCATAGCAGGTTTGGAACAAAGGGGGCATTTTAAAGCTTTTTTCTAACATTGCCTTAGCAGATACTGACTCATACTGTCCCAGAAACAAAGATGGTCGCACCCAGTCTTCTGACTTTAGAATCATAAACATCAGTAGGACCAAGATGCTGGTAGAGGGATACGATGGCTTTGATATCTCTTGGGTGGTCAAAACACAGCATGTGTAATATTTTTGCAAACTATGATTCAGAAAGCACATAGTTCTAGAGCGTTTTGTTTTCATTAGGTTTGTGTCAGTGAAAACAGTTGTGCTTCCTGATGTCTTACTGAGATGGCCTTTTTGGTCATTTTAGGCCATATTCCCAAGGATACTGCATGTTGCCTGACCCTTATTCCTGAGGAAATAAGTAGGACTTAGATTGACCTGTTGTTGATAACATACTTTCTCTAAGGATGGCGGAAGGAAAAACATCAGATTAGGACGTTCCCCAGAAATAATAATGGAGAATCTCATCCTGTTCTGTAAACTTTCCTTTACTTTGCTTTCTGTGTGTATGGTGGAAATATTATTTTTAAAAAGGCCTTGATACTCTGTAAAATGTTATTTTGCACTAGATTTGTTTTGAGTTAAGATAAATAAGACCTTATTATTAACAAGTTGATAAAATCAACTTGTATACCTATAAGGAAGTTTTTGAATGAGTTCTTGTTCTGAATTTACACATCAACATTTCTTCCCTCCAGCAGTCTTCTTTAGATTGCCATGGAGATGTGAAGATGGAAATGAATGAAAATATCCATCCAGTGCTTCACATGAAGACAATTCGGTACCCTGAAAACCAGGTACAAGTAATACAGATGATTTAATAATAGTTTCCTATATAAAAGAAATTATTTTTTAAGTCAAGTTTCATCTATAGATTTCTTCAAAAACCATATTTACTATCAAATTTAGTGTATAATTTGCTTACAATCATTACATCAATTTTAATTCTCTGTCAAGAGAAGAATGTTTTATTAAAGCATACATTTATGCATTAATTCCTCAATTTAATAGTTATATTAGTAATATACTATTCGTAGTTATAATTACTTGTATTACTGTAATCTACTTTTGTGGAAATACCAGGGTACTTCAGAAAGTTCATGGAAAAACAGAATTAAAAGGTAATACAAAATTTTCCATGAAGCATCCTCATATTTTAAAGGAAAAAAGATAACACATGCTATTTGATTTGTCTTGCTAAAATTCCAAAGGAAAGAGGAATTGGTAAAATAAATGTAATATTTGCTTGAAAAATAACTTTGACTTTTACACAAATAAATACATTCACATATATTTAGAATTCAAATAAGATTGAATATAAAGGCTTATAGTTAAAAAAATAAACCCTTTGGCACAACTGCAGGAAGGCAACCACTTTCAACTTTTTTAACTTTTACATTACTTCTGTGGTTTTAAATAATGTTCAAACAGCTATCTCACGATTTCTCAACTTAGAGCTTATCAATTGACTTCTTGTTGCTATAGACATAGATTTAAACTTCCTTAAAACTTCAACATTCTTTATTCTCCAAATATAGCTATACCACTATGTCAGTTTAAATCCGTATATGGGTTTTAGTTATTAAGACTATGCAAGTAGTGTTTACTGCTGAGCCTGGGGATGTGATATGATTATATTCCCTGTATTGTAGAATTTTAATTTTTGCTTGAATTTATACGTGCCTTGTTCTCCATTTTTGTTCAGTTCCTCCCCCACCTCTCCATTTTTCCATCCCCCCTTCCTACCTCCCTTTCTATTTTTCTTTCTTTCTTTTTTTTTGCTAAATCTTCCCAAACCCTCCAAAATCTTTATAAAATGCTTCTCTATTCTATTTTCTACACAGACAAGCTGGTCAGATAATCTAGCAAGTTATTATTTTTTTTCTTGTTTTTTTTCCTTGGAGACATCTCTCCTGGTACCCTGTCTCCTCCCACTTTCATTTTGCCTGGTTACTGTCTAAGGCATCTTATAAAAAGACGTCATTCAGAATTTTTTGGCTGTCATCCTGAAAATTCACGTTTTTTATTTTATGATGTTCTAACCTCTTCACTTTAGAAATCATGTCCTCCTTTTACTTCTTTCCCTCCCTCTCTCTCTCTCTCTCTTCCTATCTCTCTCTCTCTCTTGCTGTTATTCACATTCTAGTGACATTTTGAGAAAGCTTCCATAGATGATAAATATTTTACAAACATGTGACAGGAAATATCTTTATTCTGCCTTCATATTTGATTGAATCTTTGGCTGGGTATATATTTATAGATTGGAGAAAATTTTTACTTGAAATTTTAAAAGTATTTGTCCATTAATTCTAATTTTCCATGTTGTTGTTGAGAAGGCAAACGTCATTTTGATCCTGATCTTCTATACATGACCTCTTTTTCTCACAGTAAGCTTTTGAGACCTCTTTATTCCTGGTGTCAATTTTACCAGAATGTGTCTGATTGTGGGTCTTTCTTCATCTCTTGTGCTGGGGCATTGAATAGTCCTCTCGGTATGGGAAGAATTTCCTTGTATTATATCCTTAATAATTTATTTACTAGGATTCTCTCTAAACTTCATTTTTTGAATTTGTTTGTGGAGTGTAGGATTATCTACATTGACAATCTCTTTTTTTAAAAAGTTTTTCTCTCTTTTTCCATGCTTTTCTTTTTCAGTTAACTTTTCATTATCATTTAACATTTTTTATTAGATTTTTACTTTTGGTGCTCATGTGTTAAATATATAATTAACGAGGGGTGCTCATGTGTTAAATATATAATTAACCTTCTTATTCTCTGCTTGCTTCTCTTTTTTTGTGACATAATGTCTTGTTTCACCAAGGCAATTTTTTTTTTCAAATTTGGGGGCATTATTATTATTTCTTTGAGATTTTCTTCTTGCGGCCTATCTATTTTTCCGAGTTCTTTCATTCCTTTCACTTAATTTATTTTCTATTTTCTCATTTATGGATTCCCAGTGATGAGTTCTGACTGTCCAGTCATATTTTTAAGTGAGGTATTAGAAATGTAATTAGAATGTCAGTGCACATGATAGCCTCCCTTTTTGATCCATTGGGTGGTCGTGGGCTTTTTATTGCAGGAGCAAGACACATGAACGTCTATGTAGGAGGTTACTTTTTCTGTATCAGTTATTTACTCCAGAGAAGAATTCTTAATCTTCTGTTTGGGGATAAAAAGCATCCTGGGGGCTTAGCTAGAGTATCATAATTCTTGGTGTCCATTTGTGGTACCATGTCCGTCCCTTTTGTGAACAGATTGGGGTTATTCTGGTTCAAATTCTCCAGAGATGATACTGCTTCTTTCCCCTAGTGATGAGTAGACGGCTGACTCCTTTACCGTGGAGGAGTGATGACTGATGGATGTCTAGCTCTCCTCTTACAGTGTTTGGAATAATCTCTGTTCCAATTCATGGCCTCTGCCCCACCTTGGACAACACCCAGATGTTGCAATGTCTGAACTTTTCTCAGGTACTATTCTGTGGGTATGCTTCTTTATTTTTAATCAGTGTCTCCTGTTTACGTTTAGTTTGTTTTTCACGTACTCTGCTAAGTTAGATGCCACTATTCCATCCTCTTTCTGCCTTTAAGGTTTGGAGTTATAAATGTCTTCTAGTTTTAGCAAATATTTGAGTGTGTGTCGTAGTCTGGTAATGAATCCCCCAAATACACCCATGTCCTCATTCCCAGAACCTGTGAATGTTACCTATTTGGAAAAAAAAAAAAGGTTCTTTGCAGATGTAATTTTTAAGGATTTTAAATGAGAAGATTATTCTGGATTATCCAGGTGGGTCCTGAATGCCATCCATAAATGCCCTTTTGAGAGAGGGGCAAAGAGAGATTTGACACACACAGAGGAGAAGGTGGTATGAAGATGGAGGCAGAGATTGGAGTGATGTGGCCACAAGCCAGGGAATGCTGAGAAATGCAGAAGCCACCAGAAGCTAGAAGAGTCAAAACATGGATTCTCTCAAAGAGCCTCCAAAGAAAGCACAGCCCTGGTTTCACCCCAGTGAAACTGGTGCTACACTTCTGGCCTTCAGAGCCATAACAGGATAAATTTCTGTTGTGGTAAATCACTAAGGTTGTGGGAATTTGTTATGATAACCACAGAAAACAAACAGAATTTGTATTAGAGGTATTTTTTCTCTCTCTCATGCTTTGTGATGATTTGCAAAGTCAGCAAGATACAGAGGGATATTTTACCTTCTTGAAATTGGAATCCTTTAATTCTTCAATTTAGGATAGTTTTTATTTCTCAGAATTTTGTCCTTGCTATAAAAATTATGCCCACTTTCAGAAGTGTGGGTGCTTTCCCAAATCTGAAATTTTAACAGTGCCTTCATTTCCTCTTCTCCTTTTCTCATTACATTGTCTCCTGTCCAATCAATCTTTCTTCTTTCCCTCCCTTTCCTTTTCTCTCCTTTTCCAATAATCTATCAATTATTTACTGAATGTTAGGCATTGTGATAAGCACTGAGAATACAGAAACCAAAAAGCAGTTTTACTGCTCTGTGAGCTCACTATCTATTAGTATAGAAGAGGAACAAAAATAACATTGGTTTAGTGCAAGATGTAAAGCCAAAAACAGAAATATAAATCAACCACTAAAACACATTTCTATAAGTGCTAAATTAGATGTATGAACAAAATGCTGTGGTCCCACAGACATATAGTGAATAGCTCTGCCTGGCAGCGAATGCAAGGCTTTGTTAAGTAGTGCTTGAGCAGGACCTCAGGGGGTGAATTGGGGTTTTCAGAAGAATTCAATGGGGGAAAGGCATTTTATGGAAAGGAACTGCACTGTGGAAGGTGCACACCTGTTAAAGGGCATGGATTACTTGAGTGAGGCAAGACATTTAATGTGCCTGGAGCATAGATAGGGAAAGTGTGCGGTCATGAGGCCACAAAGGTCAGATTATGATGAATATTTATTTTCTTCTGTGGTAAGGAGACTTTCTTCCTTTTAAAATATGCTCAGAGCTTTTGTGTTTCAGGACAGACATCCCAGTTTTATGTTTTGGGGAGAAATTTGTATAGATTTGCACTCACTTAAAAATGATCTTTTCAGCTGTTTTGTACTTATAATACAGCATTTATTCATTCAATACATATTTAGCAAGTAAAAAGGAACAGTCCGGACTCATTCTGTGCCTCTCATTGTTGGAATTCAAGCAACTAACAATGTGTTCTCTTGTTTGACAAATGTTGAAGAAAAAGACAACACTCTCATAGGAGGTCTTTATAGTCCCCTGAGCTTACAAGTATCCTGTGACATTTGACTATTTCTTCTTGAGCTTTTGTTTCCTGAAAGGAAAGGGGACAGGAGAAGAGTAAACTTTGAAATGTGTAATCTGTATAAAATATCCCTAAGTGCTTTAGCTCAGATGTTTATATACCTTTCTGATCACATGCCATAGTAAGAATCAATTTTCTTTCCTTAAAACCTTCAAAGTTAATTAATTTAGCTACAAACTGGAGATAAAATAACAAACATGAAAATAATTCCCCGATGTAATTAAATAGCAGCTAATATATGAAAAAAAAAAAGCTATTTATTGGACATTTTAGAACTGAAATCATAGAATTTATTTGCTTTCATATACAATATTCCATCATAACTCTTCTAATTGGAAGTTTAGGTCTGATCATTCGGACATAAGCTCAAGGAGTTCAAGGAAGTAGTATGTGGCCCATGATTAACTCTTCAGGATTTTCTGACTCAATAGGCAATATTTCAGTAGCAGCACAGGCACCACAGTTTCAAGCACAGTAAAACAAGAGCTTTAGAGCTAGTAGTTTAAGAGTACTAACTCACTCAAGTTCAGCAGCCCTGATTCTGGCAGGTCGGTCTCTCTTGCAAATAATCTTCTGATCCAGAATTCCCCCTAGATGGTCCCCAGAATCCTAATCTGAAGCCTGATATAGTTGTAAGGAGGTGAATGCAACCTTCACATGTACTATACCTGTATTTTATTTTTGAGGGGTTTCCAGAGACAGTATTTCACCCATATAAGATTTATCATTTTAGTACTTTAAGGATTTTTGGCACCAAAATCTCTAAGAAGATTTTTGGATCCAAGGACGCCAAAAGGGAAAGCGATAACTTTGGTCTTTCTATACTCCTCCAGCTGTGGCATGTAGAATGTTCTTCATGTCCCACTCATGGGAGCCCTGGTTTATCTCAGAGATATTCCTCTAGTGCCAAATAGTCTTGGCTCTTATTCTTGGCTAGATTCTGCCATTCTGTGTTGCTGTATTATACTAAAGCAGTTTGTCTGATGCCTCTAAATTCTTTTTTTTTTTTTGATTGGACTTGTTACCATCTTCCTAGATCTGTCTCCAGGCCCCAAGCATATTTGGTTAAAGCAATGCCATGACTGAGTAGAGTCTATTGACAGTGAGGCACATGGGGACTACTCAGTATCCCACAAGTGATCAAAGGCAATGTAGGTATCAGTTTAGCCAGCCTCACAAAAGGCCTTCCCTTGAGGAACTCAATTCTTGCCCCTTAAACAGCTTCCTATAGGACAAGACTTTGGCTTTACCTCTCTCTACACAAGACATGCGAACCATGTTTTTGCTTCTTCTCAACTTGTGAGTTTTCTCCATTCTCTTGTCAACGTCATAATTTTCTTCTGTGTCAATTAATGTCCTACTTTCCAACCTCTCTACTTTCTCAACCTCATCTGCCCATCATTTCCAGTCCCATTAGACCATTTTCTATACTCCGTTCTGAAGTTTCTACTTATATCCATCTAGCAACACATGTCAGCACCATTTATACCTATGCATTCCATGTCTGCTCTTCAGGAGCCATCCTTCCTCTTCCTTTCTAGCTTCCATTCTAATCGTGTATTTATTTTTTCAAATGATGCAAGTTCATCTGTTCTTTCTCTCTCTCATCTCTGTATTTACTTCCTTTACTTGATTGTTTTTTGTTTTAACAGGATCTTTAAATGACAGCACCAGCACTGTATGCTTTGTTCAGCTGGGTGCTCTTATCAGCCTGCTCTCTGATTCTGCATTCTGATACCTTGCTCGGCTTTCACTTTTCATGAATGACCTAATTGTATAATTTTCTCTGTGTTTGTGTTCTTTTCTCTTCTCTTTTCTTTTCCTTCCTTCCTTCCCCTTTCCTTTCTTCCCTTCTTCCTTTTTTCTTTTCTTCCTTTCTTTTTTTCGTAATCAACCTCACTCAACCCCCTTCCTCCCCCAGTTTTTACTTTTCATGAATGACCTAATTGTATAATTTTCTCTGTATTTGTGTTCTTTTCTCTTCTCTTTTCTTTTCCTTCCTTCCTTCCCCTTTCCTTTCTTCCCTTCGTCCTTTTTTCTTTTCTTCCTTTCTTTTTTTCGTAATCAACCTCACTCAACCCCCTGCTTGCCCCCACCCCCCCCAATTTGGCTACACACATCCTAAGCTACAGTGAGCTACTTTCTTGCTTTCCTGCTGCTCCAATCCTTTGGGACCCATACAGACAGGGAGGGTCTGAGACATGAGTTATTTTAGATTGTCTGGGAAGATCTAATTAAGGGTCAAAATAGTAGATGCTGTGGGAGGACATTTGTCACTGACTGAAAGAGATGACTCTTGCCATATGCTCTCAAAGGAGAAAACAAAAGCTATATATATATATATGCATGCACATGATTGCATACATGTATTTTTAAAATTTTCTTATAGATCTAAGTTGAAATTGAAGTGAAATTGAAGGGAAGGGGAATTTTTAATTAATTATGAAAGAAGAATCATTCCAAGTATTGACTGACTAAACTTGGGAGAGTGAGTAATTCAAAATAATTGCAAAGCTTCATGATGTATGATGAAGAGAATGCTGGAATTAATAATACAACTAAGTTGACAGTGTATGCCTCCACTTTTATTTAATATTTTTTAATTAAAAAATACAGAAATTATTTTTAAAATTTAGAAAGAAAATCAGAAAGTAAAAAATCCATGACTCTGCCGGACAGTAGTTACAGTTCTTATCAACATTTTGATATCTTTTTACCATACTCAAAAACACCCATTTTACAAAATTAGGATCACATATTATCCAGAGTTTGATTTTTTCCCCTGCTTTTGCTTACCTAAAGTTCACAGTTCATAACTCTTTAAAATAATCATTTTAATTGGCTATATAATAATGTATCCTAAGAACTGATATACTCTATTTTCAGTTTTGCAGGAAGTTATAAACAACTTTGTACGAACCCCCCCCCAAAAAAAATTTGTCTGTCTCATTGAAAAGTTTCCTATAAAAGTATCCTTGATATAATAAGAGTGTACTTCAAAAAGTTCATGGAAACGTTGACTTAAAGGATAATATGGGACCACCTGGCAAAAACACAAAAACAAAAAACAAAACATCAACAACAAAAAGATAATACAAATCCTTCCATGAACTTTTTGAAGTACACTCTTATTATATCAAGGATACTTTTATAGGAAACTTTTCAATGAGACAGACAAATTTTTTTTGGGGGGGGGTTCGTACAAAGTTGTTTATAACTTCCTGCAAAACTGAAAATAGAGTATATCAGTTCTTAGGATACATTATTATATAGCC
>NW_007736765.1:49964-53050 GCF_000696425.1 Galeopterus variegatus
CCTTATCTTGCCTTATTTTTCATCTAATGTTCAATAATGTTTCATATGTTATGTTTATTTGTTTACTTCTTTATCCTCTATCTTCACCTCCTAGAATCTAAGATAAATAAGGCAGAAATTATGACTGTTTTGTTAAACACTTTATCCCCAGTGCCTGGCACATAGTAAGTGATCCATAAATGTTTGCTCAATAAATGGATAAATAAAAAAGAACAAACTACAGGAATTTTGGTATTGATAAACCAGTTGCTTTCCAGAAGGCTTGTTCCAATTTATACCTGATAAGCAATGTATGAGAATGCCCATTTTGCCACAGAATAACCCACTTTGAATATTAATTTTTAAATTGTCAAATAATAGGAAAATTTTACATTATATATATCAATGTGACTTTAGTTTTATTTCTTTTATTCCTTCTTTGAATCATTTGTTCCTCTTCTATATTCATTTTTGAAAAGGTGCTTTTTCCTTTAGAATAACATGGAAGAGTTATATGCATTAAATGTTTTGAAATTTTCCACATTTTTAGAGATATTTCCCTCTTTAATAACATGCTTTCAAATGTTCCTTATGTTTTGTGACATCTTAAATTGTAAAATGTGGAAGTCAAATATTTTAAGGTTTCTTTCAGCAAGCTCACTTATATTGTTGCTGTAGATTTCAAACATGTCTCCCACTTTTTAAAGTTTGTTATTCATTTCATTATCGTACTTTTTCAGTGTCATTTCTCATCCTTACTTTATTTTCTTTATCCACTGTGCTCTCTTTTCTTTCTGAAAGTGTGAACTTCCATCTTATTTTTGTTTTTATTTTTAGCCATTTCCTCCTTCTTGTCCTGTATAATAGGGTTCATGGTTTCATAAAGTCTATTTAAAATGCCGTTTTCACTTATTTTAATAGATGGCATATTCAGTTATTGCTCTCCTTTTGATAATGTTCTTATCCCATTTTCTTTGTAGTATTTTTGTATAGGATTCTATTTTATATTTGTTTTCTATTTGCTCAACACTCTGGATTAGCCTAGATCTAGCCAATGTCATGTTTACAACCAGATAACACCTGTTGTTTTCTCACTGTCCACTTCTTGGTGGTTAAATCCCATTCATGCTAGTTAAATACCCTTTATGTCCCTCCAGTTCATGTGTAGACCTCCCAGCTAGAGATCATGATAGCATGTACACAGTCTAACTTTACTTCTAAACTAAGGTGGTCCTTTATGTCCCAAACCTTATTGTTTCACAACCATGAAAACTTCAATTCCTCATACGTGCATCTCTCCACAATCTTCCTATCTCTGCTATCATATATAATGCTCTAATTTTGTGGGAATGCAATGTGTCACATGCCAGTCCCCTCCACCCCCCGCTTCCTGTTTTCTTATAGGAAGAAATGGTGAGATGATGACGCTATTCTATGTATCCCAAAAAGCAGCGCCTCCTATTAATACCCAATGTAATTATGGCAATCCGGTTTTGTGGCAGAACAGGTCTATGAATTTAAATGCAGTTAATCAAGAATGTTAAAATACTATCTTAACTTTCAGATGGATAGGACTAATCTGTCCGTAATGTAGACCACATGTTGTTTTTCTTAGTCCAACATGATTAGCTTTAGAAGAATGGTAAGAAGATTGCCTCTATTAATCTTAGTTTTCAGTATTGTTGATAGATGTATTTTTCTGTGTAGGTATTTTTAACAAAATGTTGGCTGAAACTAACTTATGTTGGTGGACTGCTAACCAGATGTCATGGGAAAACTACTATTTTAAGCAATATTTTTCAACCCTTTCATTTTAGATTATCTCTTCCTCCATCCTAAAGTGACTATCTTCCAAAGCATTGCAGATGATTAGGGACAAATGCATAGATGCATAACAGAATTAGTGTAGAAAATACCTAAATAACATAATAAGTGGATAGTATTTTATTGTTATTATGTAATGCTTAGAAATTATGTATTTATAACTTCATATATATACATAGATATAGTATCCTATTATCTTGAATGGCTTTTTAATTCATTGAAACATATTTTTAATTATTTCCGTATTTATTCTAACTTATTATCTTCAAATACATGTGATAGGGTTTTGGTGGTAAAATCATCTGAGCTATTGAGATGCTTCTCTTTTTAGGTGAACTTAGCAGAAAATGATCTGCAATGTTTGATTAAAGCACTGTGACATCTGGAGTACCAGACCTTTTCCCCATAAACTGGAGATGGAAACTGAGGGAACTCAAGTTGATAGACTGTTTTCAGTAGAATCCTGGTAGTGATTTTTTCAATGAAAGACAGCACACTTTTGCAAAGGGGACTTTTTCATTACACATGTGTGATTCGAAATGTCTATGGTTGTTTTAGTCAACTTACCATAAAAAAATACATTATAGACTGGGAAATCACCAAGGCCCTTTCTGATACTGGTGTATGTTTTATGTTTTTTGTAGGTTATTAGTGACCTTTCTGCACTTATCAGAAAGTCTCTTTTTTCATGCGTGCAGAACCTCTGTCACAATAGAGGACAGATTCTTGAGGTATATGATTGCAGACTTCTAATGTATAAGGCCTGGTGGCCTGGTTGACTCTTAGTTGTTAGTCTTGAATGAAGGAAACGAAAACAAAGCTTGTCCTTCATAACAAATGAAAATGGAACACGGAGTTACAGGGAGGCATTGAATTGTAGAAATTTCTAAGAACTAGGTATCTCTCAAGCAGTAATTAGAAATCTTGATTTTCTACACAACTTTTAACTAATGAGCCCAAAGTGTTTTTCAGTAGTGCCTGTTTTTGACATACAAAACAGTCATGACTGAATCACTAAGACACACCGTCATTGTTGTTATTATTTTTAAACCTACTTAAAGGTAATACCAATCTGTTTATCCAAACCTATCAATAACTCCCTATTGTGTATTGAAGAAAGTGGAAACCTCTAATTTCTGCCCTATCCCACACCCATAACTTATTTTAACATTCTTATTACCACATTCTCTATTACTACAGTTTTCAAAATTGACTCTCTCCACCAGACAGTATTATTCGGTAATGTTTTCTCTCACCTGTCTTATTCATTCGTGGATTTTTTT